>NC_081391.1:24331387-24361387 GCF_030684315.1 Stegostoma tigrinum | reverse complement strand
CAAATGAGCTTCCCCACATGGTTGAATAGCCTAGGATTTTATACTGGCTGTTGGAGAATGGAGGAGGTGCCAGTGAGCCTCAGCTCCATATTCAGGAGAGTTGAAGGGATGAGGCAGGGGTGTGTGGAGCAAGAAATTATTATTCAGCACTGGTTTCACATTGAGAAGATCTCAGGTAACTGTCTGTGTGGAGTTTGCACATTCTCCCCGTGTCTGCGTGGGTTTCCTCCGGGTCCTTCTGGTTTCCTCCCACAGTCCAAAGATGTGCAGGTTAGCGTGGATTGACCATGGGAAATGTAGGGTTACTGGGATAGGTGGGATGGCCTTCAGAGGGTTGGCGTAGACTTGTTGGGCCAAATGTCTTGCTTCCACGCTGTACGGATTCCGCGATTTTAGTTTTGGTTTATTCACAAGAACTCGACCAAATTGTGGGCCGTTCCAGCTATTAAGGGGCAGACCGTTTTGGAATGAGCTGGATGAGGAGTAATTTTTGCGGGGGGGGCACCAAACGGCTAGAATTCTCTACCCCCCACAAGCTGGCGGAGTGGCCCCTGGTGAATATATCTGGGAATGGGCAGGTTTTTAGTATCTGGCAGGGAGGTAGAGGTTAAGAACAGGGGCCAGCTGCAAATGGCAGGTGAGGAAGGGGGGCATGCGGGCTGAGTGGCCTATTCACTCTACTGTATTGCTGTATCCGCACGAGGTAAGGTGTGAGACTGGCCCCGCCAACCATAGGCGTTACACCAAGAGCACCAGATTGCAGAAGCAACCGGGGATGAGGTGGCCGGGGGGGGGTGTGTTTAAAATGAAATAAATAAATAAGCCAACAACAACGATACCCAGCACCTGGGGTTGGGAGGGGGTGTTGTTCCAGGATTGAAATGTACGGCTCTCCCCATCCATGCCCAGCCTGGCAGTGGGGGCACGGCATCAAAATGTTCCCAAGGGACTGAGCTGCTGTTGTGTTCACACAGCCCCCGAGTTAATTGATGCAGTGAGACCTCTTTAATGAATTGCTGTAGCCTCCTGTCACTCTCACCAATCTCTCCCGCATTTGGCTGGATGCCACGGATTGTGGGGGTGGAGAGAGATAGAAAGGGCGAGAAAGAAGGGAAATGAAAGCAGCCATATAGGAGATCAAATTGGAATGGGCACCCCGAATCAAGATGGAAAGGGATTACAGCAGGGTGGGCCAGCTGTAGTAGCGAGCATCCATTCACCGGGTGCAGGAGATCAGTCAGCTGTGGAGCTGGGCGAGGATTCAATTCTATCTCTCTGTCCCTGACCAGGGGAATTAAACACACACAGAATATCTCCCTTTCTCACTGTGAGGGGTCCGCCTTCACTAGCCCACAGCCCCAACAGGAGCAGAATTCAATTGTTCTGCGGAGCTGGTAGAAGTTTATAAAAGCATGAGGGGTGCAGATGGAGTTAATGGTAGTTATATTTACCCTGGGATGGGGGATTTCAAGACTAATGGGCATATTTTAAGGTGAGAGGAGAGAGATTTAAAAAAGACATGGGGGAAATTGTTTACACAGAGGGTGGTTCGTGTGTGGAATAAACTTCCAGAGGAAGTGGTGGATGTGGCTACAGTTACAGCATTTAAAAGACATTTGGATAGATACATGACGAGGAAAGGTTTGGAGGGATATGGGCCAGGAGCAGGCAGGTGGGACTAGTTTTGTTTGGGATTATGTTCAGCCTGGACTGGTTGGGCCGATCTGTGAATCCTTATGACTCTGTGACTCTACAAGTCCGCTCTGCTTTTCAATGAGACCATAACTGATCGGATCATTCTCCAACTTCACTTTCCTGCCTTTTCCCTATAACCCTTCATTCCCTCGCTGATTAAAACTCTGTCTATCTCAGCCTTGAATAGATCAAATTTGAGACTGCTACGTTCTGAGGAAGGGTCACTCGACCCGAAATGTCCACTCTGATCTCTCCCCACAGATGCTGCCAAAGAGTCTATTTCCATGCTGTATGACTCTCTGACTGTATGAAGTTTGAATGTGATATGGTTCCTTATGAAACTAGGGTCTCAAATCAGAGCAAAGGAAACTGAGAGCACGAGGTCAAGCTAGTTGGAAAATGAGCAGCTAGGGGCCGAATTAAAAAGCAGAAACAAAAAGATAATAATGTCTGGATTACTGCCTGAGCCACCAGCAAATTGGCACAAAGTCAACAGATGAAAGAGGTAAATGGCTGGTTGAAGGATTGGTGCAGGAGAAATGGGTTTGAATTCATGGGATATTGGCTCCAGTACTGGGGAAGCGAGGAGCTGTTGTGATGGGCCAGTCTCCAACTGAATCACACTAGGACCTCACACCTGGTGAATTGCACAATTAAAGCTGTTTATACAAAAACAGAAGTTGCTGGAAAAGCTCAGCAGGTCTGGCAGCATCTGCGGAGAGAAAATCAGAGTTAAGCGCAAGGGTCTAGTGATCCTTCCTCAGAGCCATTCTGAGGAAGGGTCACCAGATCTGAAATGTTAACTTTGTTTTTTCCTTCACAGATGCTGCCAGACCTGCTGAGCTTTTCCAGCGACTTCTGTTTTTGTTCCTGATTTACAGCATCTGCAGTGCTGTTGGTTTTAGAACATAGAACATAGAACATTACAGCACAGTACAGGCCCTTCGGCCCTCGATGTTGTGCCGACCTGTCATACCGATCTGAAGCCCATCTAACCTACACTAATCCATGTACGTCCATATGCTTATCCAATGACGACTTAAATGTACCTAAAGTTGGCGAATCTACTACCGTTGCAGGCAAAGCGTTCCATTCCCTTACTACTCTCTGAGTAAAGAAACTACCTCTGACATCTGTCCTATATCTTTCACGCCTCAATTTAAAGCTATGTCCCCTTGTGCTCGCCGTCACCATCCTAGGAAAAAGGCTCTCCCTATCCACCCTATCTAACCCTCTGATTATTTTATATGTTTCAATTAAGTCACCTCTCAATCTTCTTCTCTCTAATGAAAACAGCCTCAAGTCCCTCAGCCTTTCCTCGTAAGACCTTCCCTCCATACCAGGCAACATCCTAGTAAATCTCCTCTGCACCCTTTCCAAAGCTCCCACATCCTTCTTATATTGCGGTGACCAGAACTGTACGCAATACTCCAAGTGCGGCCGCACCAGAGTTTTGTACAGCTTCACCATAACCTCTTGGTTCTGGAACTCGATCCCTCTATTAATAAAAGCTAAAACACTGTATGCCTTCTTAACAGCCCTGTCAACCTGGGTGGCAACTTTCAAGGATCTGTGTACATGGACATCAAGATCTCTCTGCTCATCTACACTACTAAGAATCTTACCATTAGCCCTGTACTTTGCCTTCTGGTTACTCCTACCAGAGTGCATCACCTCACATTTGTCTGCATTAAACTCCATTTGCCACCTCTCAGGCCAGCTCTGCAGCTTATCTATGTCTCTCTGCAACCTACAGCATCCGTCGTCACTATCCACAATTCCACCGACCTTAGTGTCGTCTGCAAATTTACTAACCCATCCTTCTACGCCCTCATCCAGGTCATTTATAAAAATGACAAACAGCAGTGGACCCAACACCAACCCTTGCGGTACACCACGAGTCACTGGTCTCCAGGATGAACATTTCCCATCAACTACCACCCTCTATCTTCTTTCAGCAAGCCAATTTCCGATCCAAACTGCTATATCTCCCACAATCCCATTCCTCCGCATTTTGTACAATAGCCTATTGTGGGGAACCTTATCGAACACCTTGCTGAAATCCATATACACCACATCAACCGGTTTACTCTCATCTACCTGTTTGGTCACCTTCTCAAAGAACTCAATAAGGTTTGTGAGGCACGACCTTCCCTTCACAAAACCGTGCTGACTATCCCTAATCAATTTATTCTTTTCTATACGATTATAAATCTTATCCCTTATAACCTTTTCCAACACTTTACCAACAACTGAGGTAAGGCTCACTGGTCTATAATTACCAGGGGTGTCTCTACTCCCCTTCTTGAACAGGGGAACCACATTTGCTATCCTCCAGTCATCTGGCTCTACTCCTGTAGACAATGGTGAGTTAAAGGTCAATGCCAAAGGCTCGGCAATCTCCTCCCTGGCTTCCCAGAGGATCCGAGGATAAATTCCATCCGGCCCAAGGGACTTATCTATCTTCACCCTCTGAAGGATTTCTAATACCTCTTCCTTGTGAGCCTCAATCCCACCTGGTCTAGTAGCCTGTATCTCAGTATTCTCCTCGACAACATTGTCGTTTTCTAGAGTGAATACTGTTGAAAAATATTCATTTAGTGCTTCCCCTATCTCATCTGACTCCACACACAACTTACCACTACTATCCTTGATTGGGCCTAATCTTACTTTCGTCATTCTTTTATTCCTTAAATACCTGTAGAAAGCCTTAGGGTTTACCCTGATCCTATCCGTCAACAACTTCTCATGTCTCCTCCTGGCTCTCCTGAGCTTTCTCTTTAGGGCTTTCCTGGCTACCTCGTAGCCCTCAAGTGCCCAAACAGAGCCTTCACATCTCATCCTAACATAAGCCTTTTTCTTCCTCTTGGCCAGAGATTCCACCTCCTTTGTAAACCACGGCTCCCACGATCTACAGCTTTCTCCCTGCCTGACAGGTACATACTTATCTAGGACACACAGGAGCTTTTCCTTGAAGAAGGTCCACATTTCTAATGTGCCCATCCCCTGCAGTTTCCTTCCCCATCCTATGCTCCCTAAATCTTGCCTAATCTCATCGTATTGCCTTTCCCCCAGCTATAACTCTTGCCCAGTGGTATACACCTATCCCTTTCCATCACTAAAGTAAACATAACAGAATTGTGATCGCTATCACCAAAGTGCTCATCTACTTCCAAATCTAACACCTGGCCGGGCTCATTGCCCAGTATCAAATCTAATGTGGCTTCGCCCCTTGTTGGCCTATCTACATACTGTGTCAGGAAGCCCTCCTGCACACTCTGGACAAAAACTGACCCATCTATAGTACTCGAACTATAGTGTTCCCAGTCAATAAAGTTTTGGACAGGGCTTTGAAATAAATAGTTGGGGGAAGGGCTCAGTTGTATGGAAAATTATGGAAAAAGTTAAAGAGGAGGAGGGCTCAGAAAATGTTATTAAAAAGTTTCTAGAACAAGCATTAGGGCAGAGTATGGAGGGGGCCAGGAATCTAACTTCAGGCACATCAGGTATGGGGACATTATGAGAAGGGGCCAGTCAATGCAACACGGTGGGTGTTGAGGGGCTGGCAACAGTCTGGTGGTGTTATTGCTAGACCGTTAATTCAGTTCTGAGGAAGGGTCACGGAACGCGAAACTTTAATTCTGAATTCTCTTCACAGATGCTGCCAGCTGAGTTTTTCCAGCAGCTTCTGTTTTTGTCAGTAATCGAGAGACCCAGTAATGATCAGGAAATCCTAGTTTGAATCCTGCTTTGGCAAATAGTGGAATTTGGATTCATTTAAAAATCTGGAATTAAGAGTTTAATGATGACCATGAAACCAGAACAAAACCCATGTGGTCACTGACATCCTTTAGGGGAAGAAATCTCATGTCTCTACCTAGTCTGACCTACACATGGCCCAAAGCAATGTGGTTTACTCAGACTTGACATCTGGGCGGTTAGGGATGGGCAGTAGATGTTGGCAAGCCAGTGATGCCTCTGTGCTGTGAATGCATTTTGAAAGAGTACACGGTATACAAAACAAGGGAAATGGGCCTTTAGCGCAGATTGAAATTGGCAGGTTTGATGTTGTGGGTATCACAGAGATGTGGCTGCAAGGGAATCAGCTCTGGGAACTATATATCCAAGGATACACATCCTATCGAAAGGATGGGCAGGTGAGGAGAGGGGCAGGGTTACCTTTTTAGAAAGAAATGAGTTTAAATCGATAGCAAGAGGCATTATTGGATCAGAAGGTGTAGAATCAGTGTGGGTAGAGTTCAGGAACGGCAAAGGGAAAACACACCATGACGGGATTTGTGTACAGGCCTAGCAGTAGTCAGGATGTGGGACAGAAAATAAATTAGGAGATGGAAAGGCACGTAAGAAAGGCACTATTACACTCATCATGGGGGACTTCAATGTGCAGATAGACTGCGAAAATCAGGTTGGTAGTGGAACTCAAAAAAAGCTATTTGTGGAATATCTTCAAAATGTATTTTTGGAGCAGCTTATGGTAGACCCCATTAGGAATTAGGCAACACTGAAATTGGTGATGTGTAATGAGACAGACCTGATTAGGGAGGTGAAGGTGAAGGAACCCCCTGGGGGCAGTGACCATTATCTGATAGCATTGACCCGGCAGTTTGAGAGGAAGAAGCTGGAATCAGAAGTCACGGTGTTACATTTGAGTAAAGGTAACTACAAAGATATGAGGGAGGAGCTGGCCAGAGTTGATTGGAAGGGAAGATGGTGGAGCAGTAAGGGCAGGAGATTTTGGGGGATAATTGACGAGGCACAGCAGAAATTAATCCCAAGGAAGCAGAAACATACCGAGGGGAGGACAAGGCAACCATGGCTGACAAGGGGAGTCAGGGACAGCATAAACACAAAAGGGAAAGCACACAATGTGGTGAAGATTAGTGGGAGGCCAGAGGATTGGGGAGCCTTTAAAAACCAGCAGGGGACAACGAAAACAGGAATAAGGGAGGAAGAGGTGAAATATGAGGGTAAACTAGTTAATAATAGAACATAGAACATAGAACATAGAACAGTACAGCACAGAACAGGCCCTTCAGCCCACAATGTTGTGCCGACCATTGATCCTCATGTATGCACCCTCAAATTTCTGTGACCATATACATGTCCAGCAGTCTCTTAAATGACCCCAATGACCTTGCTTCCACAACTGCTGCTGGCAACGCATTCCATGCTCTCACAACTCACTGCGTAAAGAACCTGCCTCTGACATCCCCTCTATACTTTCCACCAACCAGCTTAAAACTATGACCCCTCGTGCTAGCCATTTCTGCCCTGGGAAATAGTCTCTGGCTATCAACTCTATCTATGCCTCTCATTATCTTGTATACCTCAATTAGGTCCCCTCTCCTCCTCCTTTTCTCCAATGAAAAGAGACCGAGCTCAGGCAACCTCTCTTCATAAGATAAGCCCTCCAGTCCAGGCAGCATCCTGGTAAACCTCCTCTGAACCCTCTCCAAAGCATCCACATCTTTCCTATAATAGGGCGCCCAGAACTGGACGCAGTATTCCAAGTGCGGTCTAACCAAAGTTTTATAGAGCTGCAACAAGATCTCACGACTCTTAAACTCAATCCCCCTGTTAATGAAAGCCAAAACACCATATGCTTTCTTAACAACCCTGTCCACTTGGGTGGCCATTTTAAGGGATCTATGTATCTGCACACCAAGATCCCTCTGTTCCTCCACGCTGCCAAGTATCCTATCCTTAATCCTGTACTCAGCTTTCAAATTCGACCTTCCAAAATGCATCACCTCGCATTTATCCAGGTTGAACTCCATCTGCCACCTCTCAGCCCATCTCTGCATCCTGTCAATGTCCCGCTGCAGCCTACAACAGCCCTCTACACTGTCAATGACACCTCCGACCTTTGTGTCGTCTGCAAACTTGCTGACGCATCCTTCAATCCCCTCGTCCAAGTCATTAATAAAAATTACAAACAGTAGAGGCCCAAGGACAGAGCCCTGTGGAACCCCACTCACCACTGATAATATAAAAGACATTTGCAAAACGGTAAGAGAGAGAGGCAAGGCTCGATACTGGGTCACTGGAAAATGAGGCTGGAGAAATAGTAATATGGAACGAAGAAACGGCAGAGGAACTGAAGAGGTAGTTTGCATCAGTTTTCACAGAGGAAGATATCAGCAGCGCACCAGAACTTCAGGAGAGTTCAGGGGGACAGAGGGGAGTGTAGTGACCATCACTAAGGAGAAGGCGCTGGGGAAGCTGTAAGGTCTGAAGGTGGATAAATCACCGTGACCAGGATAGACCACATCCCAGAGTTCTGAAGGAGATAGCTGGGGAGGTAGAGGAGACATTAGTGGTGATCTTTCGGGAAACACTGGAGTCAGGGAGAGTCCCATAGGACTGGAAAATGGCTAATGTAACACCCCTGTTTAAGAAGGGAGGGAGTCAGAAGACAGGGAACTGTAGGCTGGTGAGCCTGACCTCGGCTGTTGCTAAGATTTTCGAATCCACTATTAAAGATGATGTTGCAGAGGCACAAGGATCGAGAGATCGTGCCCAATGCGGGAGGCTGGGGTGGGGTGGTAGGGAGATTGAGCCCAGTGGGGTGGGGGTATACAGGGAGAGATTGAGTCCTTTTGAGGGGGTGAAGGGAGATCGAGCCCGGAGGAGGTAGAGATCGAGACCAGTGCGGGGGAGGGGGGGGGGGGGGTGGGTGGGGAGAGATCGAGCCCATGGGTTGGGGGTACGGGGAGATTGAGCCCAGTGGGGGGGAGATCGAACCCATTGCAGGAGGTGGGGGGCTTTGCGGAGAGATCAAGCCCAGTGAGGGGATAAAGCCCAGTGTGGAGTGACTGTAGCCCCATGGCTAGAGGAGGACTGTAATGTTGAACATTTAACTTATTTCTTTAGCTTTGTACTTTTTAACTTCATATTTTGTTCCTGGGTACCTTGTACCTAAGATGGTGCAATGTTTGAACACTCTTCCTTGTACTCCGGTATCCCTGTGCTTGAGTATCTGTGACAGTAAAACCCAATCTAATCCCATCTGATCTCTGTCCAACTCGCTGACGATCTTCTGTTCTGGTTTTGCTGCCAGGCACCTTCTTTCCAGGGAGAACAGTCCCAACCTCATCGCTGCTGTGGGACTCCCGCAGGGAAAACTCCAAGTGTGGTCTCATTGAACGGTGATGCAAATGCATCATTATGTGGCCCCCGTTGTAAGGAATTTTATTCATTTTTCGTTACTTCCATAGAATCTTGAAGACCTCAGGACATTCCAAAGCACTTCTTAGCAAATGAAGGATTTTTTTTGTCAGAAGCACTCAGGAATTCCATCAGCTTCTCCAACACTTTGGCCAGCTGTGATGCTGCTTCAGGGAGGTACTGTCTTGCTCTTTCATGTTGGTCTCTCTTGAATTCAAATTATCCTCATACTTTTTTCTCACAAATCGTGCAATCCCACACGTTACTAATGTTGAATTCCACCAGCCCCTCAATACCCTAGTTCACTGCTGTGTTAAAGTCTTATTGTTCACATGTTTGGCATCTAATCCCACTAGTCTTATATCCAAGCCATCAAATCAGTCCCGGAACTGTAATCCTGCAGTCGGTAGCACTGGGTGGAACACTGGCTCAGTGGTTAGCATGACTACCTCACAGCTCTGGGGACATGGGTTCAATTCCACCCTCAGGCAACTGTCTGTGCGGAGTTTGCACCTTCTCCCTGTGTCTGTGTGGGATTCCTCTGGGTGGCTCCTACATCCAAAGATCCACTTCTTCAACCGGGAACCCAACCCTCCCTCCACTGACCCCTTCACCCGCTTCCAACACAAGTCCTCCTCCTGGACACCACCCCCAGGCCTCCTACCCTCCCTCGACCTCTTCATCTCCAACTGCCGTCGAGACATTAACCGCCTCAACCTCTCCACCCCTCTCACCCACTCCAACCTCTCCCCCGCAGAACGGGCAGCCCTCCGCTCCAACCCCAACCTCACCATCAAACCCGCAGACAAGGGTGGCGCAGTGGTAGTATGGCGCATTGACCTCTATATCGCCGAGGCCAGACGCCAACTCTCCGACACCACCACCTACCGCCTCCTCGATCATGACCCCACACCCGAGCACCAAACCATCATCTCCAACACCATTCACGACCTCATCACCACAGGGGACCTCCCACCCACAGCCTCCAACCTCATTGTTCCCCAACCCCGCACGGCCAGTTTCTATCTCCTTCCCAAAATCCACAAACCTGCCTGCCCTGGTCGACCCATCGTCTCAGCCTGCTCCTGCCCCACCGAACTCATCTCCACCTATCTGGACTCCATTTTCTCCCCTTTGGTCCAGGAACTCCCCACCTACGTCCGTGACACCACCCACGCCCTCCACCTCCTCCAGGACTTCCAATTCCCTGGCCCCCAACACCACATATTCACCATGGACGTCCAGTCCCTGTACACCTGCATTCCGCATGGAGATGGCCTCAAGGCCCTCCGCTTCTTCCTGTCCCGCAGGCCCGACCAGTCCCCCTCCACCGACACTCTCATCCGCCTAGCTGAACTCGTGCTCACACTCAACAACTTCTCTTTTGACTCCTCCCACTTCCTACAGACTAAGGGGGTGGCCATGGGCACCCGCATGGGCCCCAGCTGTGCCTGCCTCTTTGTAGGTTACGTGGAACAGTCCCTCTTCCGCACCTACACAGGCCCCAAACCCCACCTCTTCCTCTGGTACATTGATGACTGTATCGGCGCCGCCTCTTGCTCCCCAGAGGAGCTCGAACAGTTCATCCACTTCACCAACACCTTCCACCCCAACCTTCAGTTCACCTGGGCCATCTCCAGCACATCCCTCAACTTCCTGGACCTCTCAGTCTCTGTCTCAGGCAACCAGCTTGTAACTGATGCCCATTTCAAGCCCACCGACTCCCACAGCTACCTAGAATACACCTCCTCCCACCCACCCTCCTGCAAAAATTCCATCCCCTATTCCCAATTCCTCCGCCTCCGCCGCATCTGCTCCCACGATAAGACATTCCACTCCCGCACATCCCAGATGTCCAAGTTCTTTAAGGACCGCAACATTCCCCCCACAGTGATCGAGAACGCCCTTGACCGTGTCTCCCGTATTTCCCGCAACACATCCCTCACACCCCGCCCCCGCCACAACCGCCCCAAGAGGATCCCCCTCGTTCTCACACACCACCCTACCAACCTCCGGATACAACGCATTATCCTCCGACACTTCCGCCATTTACAATCTGACCCCACCACCCAAGACATTTTTCCATCCCCTCCCCTGTCAGCTTTCCGGAGAGACCACTCTCTCCGTGACTCCCTTGTTCGCTCCACACTGCCCTCCAACCCCACCACACCCGGCACCTTCCCCTGCAACCGCAGGAAATGCTACACTTGTCCCCACACCTCCTCCCTCACCCCCATCCCAGGCCCCAAGATGACATTCCACATTAAGCAGAGGTTCACCTGCACATCTGCCAATGTGGTATACTGCATCCACTGTACCCGGTGTGGCTTCCTCTACATTGGGGAAACCAAGCGGACGCTTGGGGACCGCTTTGCAGAACACCTCCGCTCAGTTCGCAACAAACAACTGCACCTCCCAGTCGCAAACCATTTCCACTCCTCCTCCCATTCTCTAGATGACATGTCCATCATGGGCCTTCTGCAGTGCCACAATGATGCCACCCGAAGGTTGCAGGAACAGCAACTCATATTCCGCCTGGGAACCCTGCAGCCCAATGGTATCAATGTGGACTTCACCAGTTTCAAAATCTCCCCTTCCCCTACTGCATCCCTAAACCAGCAAAGTTCGTCCCCTCCCCCCACTGCACCACACAACCAGCCCAGCTCTTCCCCCCCACCCACTGCATCCCAAAACCAGTCCAACCTGTCTCTGCCTCCCTAACCGGTTCTTCCTCTCACCCATCCCTTCCTCCCACCCCAAGCCGCACCCCCAGCTACCTACTAACCTCATCCCACCTCCTTGACCTGTCCGTCTTCCCTGGACTGACCTATCCCCTCCCTACCTCCCCACCTACACTCTCTCCACCTATCTTCTTTACTCTCCATCTTCGGTCCGCCTCCCCCTCTCTCCCTATTTATTCCAGTTCCCTCTCCCCATCCCCCTCTCTGATGAAGGGTCTAGGCCCGAAACGTCAGCTTTTGTGCTCCTGAGATGCTGCTTGGCCTGCTGTGTTCATCCAGCCTCACATTTTATTATCTTGGAATTCTCCAGCATCTGCAGTTCCCATTATCTCCAAAGATGTGCAGGTTAGGGTGGATTGGCCATGTGAAATTAGCCATAGTGCCAGGAATGTGTAGGTTAGCTGTGGGAAAACGTGGGGTTACAGGGATAAAGTGGGGCTCGGTGTGGGATGCTCTTTGGAGGCCTGCTGAAGGCACAATGGGCCGAATGGCCTCATTCCACACTGTAAGGGCACTATGAGCTTACAGCGAGAAGAGGAAACTATTCCGTAACAAAATTCACTTTGGAAAACTGCTGTAACCTTTACTCAGTTGCCTCCATTCTCAGCAGTTTTCCACGCACTTGTCTGATGCAATACCTCCTCAGGGGGTTTCTGAAAGTCCATGTACACCACATCCACCACATTACCCACCTGGTCCTAATTCTCTCGGGTTTGCAGAGTCAGTCAGCGAGGGAGAGAGTGAGTTGAGGTTTTCTCAGTGATGGCCAGAGAATGGAAAATTGGTGAATGGGGCCAGGGAGCTGTGCTGGGACACTTCCCAAGATTCGGCCAGTAACAGGAATGGCCATCCTCTGCACACCAGCTGGGACGAATTTGAGAAGTCACTTCCATTGGCAGAGTGACAACCCCCTCCTCACTGGGCTGGGAGACCCCCTCAACCCCTGTCCACTTCCCACTGGCTAGTGTGGCAGGCTGGGAGAACCAACCGATCCAGAGGTTCCAAAGTGATGGCACCACGTGGATGGAAGGTGGAGATTTTAGGGGCTTCCAGTTCTGCAGAGAGTTCCTCCCTCCAGCCCAACGTCCATACCCTCCCCGGCACAAACCTTCAATGCTGGTCATGTTGAACTACCTGGTCACATTGGTTGTGCCAACCTCTCCCAAAAATCTACGACTGCATTGGCATTGAAGAAAAAGGAGCAAGGCATTTCTGAGCATCCAACATTCCAGCACCCATCTGTCAGAACATAGTATCCAGTGGGCCATGTCCAGCACCCAGTGCACACTTCACTGCACACAGTGCCTAGCACCCAGTGCACACTTCACTGCACACAGTGCCCAGCACCCAGTGCACAGTTCACTGCACACTGTGCCCAGCACCCAGTGCACAGTTCACAGCACCCAGTGCACAGTTCACTGCACACAGTGCCCAGTGTTCAGCCCACAATCCATGACATTATATTTCATGCATTCCTTACAAGCGACAGGTTGCAATTAACGTTTCTAAAGGAATCCCTGTTCCCTTTCCCCAGCAAAGGAAGGCTGTTAGCAAGACACATGGGAAGCTGATGGCCTCATGGTATTATAACTGGACTGTTAATCCAGGGACCCCGATAATGTTCCGGGGACCTGGGTTCGAATCCCACCACAGCAGATTCTGGAATTTGAATTCAAAATATATCTGGAATTAAGAATCTAATGATGACCATGAACCCATTGTCGATTGTTGGGAAAACCCATTTGGTTCACTAATGTCCTTTGGGGAAGCAAACTGCCATCCTTACCTGGTCTGGCCCACTTGTGACTCCAGGCCCACAGCAATGTGGCTGACTCTGAACTGCCCTCTGGGAAATTAGGGATTAGATTAGATTCCTTACAGTGTGGAAACAGGCCCTTCAGCCCAACAAGTCCACACCACCCCTTGAAGAATCCCACCCAGACCCATACCCCTATAACCCACATACCCCTGAACACTACGGGCAATTTAGCATGGCCAATCCACTTAACCTGCACATCTTTGGACTGCGGGAGGAAACCGGAGCACCCGGAGGAAACCCACGCAGACACGGGGAGAATGTGCAAATTCCACACAGACAGCCGCCCAAGCTTGGAATCGAACCCGGGTCCCTGGGGCCGAGAGGCTGCAGTGCTAACCACTGAGCCACCATGCTGCGAGATGAGCAATAAATGCTGGTCTAGCCAGGGCTGCCCAATGCTGTGAATGAATAAAGGAAGACCCATAACCTGATGGCCAAGAGAGCCCTCCACTGCCTTTAATATCCTCCCCACTTCTTCCCCTCTCCTTCTGCCTCATCCTCACACTTTATCTTCGCTTCCTTTCCTCCTCTATCCCTTCCCTTCCACTCTCTTCGCCACCCTAGCGCCTCTCTCACACTTAGCGCAGGGAAGGGGTGGGGAGGGGGATGGGGGTGGTGGGCTTGAGCGACTGCAAAAATTGGTTAAAAAGAAGGAGTGACAACATGAAGCATCTATCTCAGCGAAGCTTTGTCCTGGGAACTATGACGCCTGAGCCTTACACTCAATAGGTGGGCAATTCTGGGCAGAAAGGGTTAGTCACTTAAACATGGCGGTCCACCTGTTGCCAGGCAACCTAACTCAAAGCGCTGATTCAGCCTCTGAGAAAGTGCATTCTGCTCTGTGACTCTGCATTGCTGCCAGGTGCAGTGATACACAACACGATTTCACGGCTTTGCCTGAGGTCTAGTCATGGGTGCCAGCCTGAGGCGTGGGGGCGCGTTGGAAGGGGCTCTGAGGCGAGGAGATGGGAAAGAGGACTGTGTCCCTGGGCATCAACAACAAAATTCCCAGCTACCAACAAACTCTTTGAAACAGACCCTGGACAAGTGACACAGAAAATCGTACCATAATGTACAGTGAGCCTGGGGCAATCTCCACACGATGATTACCTCATTAGGATGCCTGTAACCTATTTTTGAAAGCAATCTAAAATAGGAAAATGCTTGTGACCTCAACCTAGACTTTTAATCAGCCATGATCCATGGTTTGATAGTAGACACTGCGCTGCAATCAGAAAGCAACACAACAAGGACAGTAAGGCCACTTACTATGGTTACTTCTGTTTGCTACACAAATGCAGAGCTGGTCTCTGTCCACCTTCAATTGTTTCCCTAGCCCCACTACGGTCGGTTTTCCCTGTGCTGGGGAAATTTTCACAGTTGGATACCTTGTGGAATTGTTCCTTAAACCTCTCCTGATCTCTGCTGTGCTCTCGTCTCTCTTGTTTACAGCTTTCCAAGCACTGTTGTCACAATTTCTCCCAATTTTCCACTACATAGTAATGGATGGCCTTGTGAGTGGGAAGGCCGATTCTCACGTTTTACATTGAGCTTCGGAGAATTTACAGGCCATCAGCAGGACTGGTCTGATCTGGTGGCAACTGATGTGTAAACCTCACCCGGCGCTCCCTCAGCACTAACCCTCCGACAGTGCAGCACTCCCTCAGCACTGACCCTCCGACAGTGCCCGCTCCCTCAGCACTGACCCTCTGACAGTGCAGCGCTCCCTCAACACTGACCCTCTGACAGTGCGGCGCTCCCTCAACACTGACCCTCTGACAGTGCGGCGCTCAGTCAGTGCTGCCCTTGTTACTGATGTTTTGGGAGCTGCTGTTTAGAAGTTTGTATTTTACGTTTTGGTTGTTGAACTGGAAATGTACTGAAGCCGGTGAGGTGATGGCCTCGTGGTATTATCACTGTACTCTTTATTTAGAGACCAGATGCATTGTGGCGATCTAGTTCAAATCCTGCCACATCAGATGATGGAACTCGAATCCAATAAATGTGTGGAATTAAGAATTTACTGATGACTGTGTATTGAGTGTCAGGGAAAACCCCATCTGGTTCACTAATCTTCTTCGGGAAGGGAAGTGTCATCCTTACGCTCTGGCCTACATGTGACCCCAGACCCCCAGTAATTTGTTTAACCCCCTGGGAAATTAGGGATGGGCAATAAATGCTGCCCTGGCCATCGATGTCCACATCCCATCAATGGCAATAAAGAAACTCTAAGTATGCTGGGACTGAAATAAATTGTCTCGAGTCGGTGAGGATGAGCTGGATCGAAGGCCCTGTTTCCATTCTGTCTGACTCATGTGGGATTTCGGGATTTCTCATTGATCTGTTTGCTGGGTGGTTATGGGGCAGAGTGTGATGATGGTTCCTAACTGCTGCTCTGCGTCTTGCTTTAGACGTTGTTGAAGGAATTGTTGTGTAAGAGATTGTCAGAAAGTGTGAGGTCGGTGTGTGTGGTGTCAGCAAAGATGTTGTACATGACCTTGGGAGGGAATCTCACTCTCATTGTGTGGTGTGTCAGCTTCATAGCCTGTGCCCTGCTGACTTCAGAGACCATTAAGGGACCATCTGCTTGCTGTAAGAGAGATGGGTAGCTCAGCTCCTGACACTGAGCGCTCAGGCAAACACAGCATGCACATGTGTCACCATGTGTTTGGCTCCCAGCAAAATGGACCAAGAGCTGCCATCGCTCTGTCCCAGGCTGCTCCAGACTTCAGAGGGCTCCCATTATCACTCACAAGCATTGTGCCACCTTCCAGCCCCAGTGCCAAACCTTGCCAGCTCAGAGTCCCATTCCCTGGTAGTGGACAGGGGCTGTCTGTGTGGGGGATATCTGTCACTCAACAGGTGATTCATTTCATTCAGATTCCCCAGTATCACTCAGTATTGGGGTATTTCCTTGTGGATGTATGTGTGTGTTTATGTCCGTGTGTATTTGTAAATATGTTTTGAATGTTGTTTGATCTGTTTCTGTCTCCATGCCACTGTGTAGGTATATGCCTGCCTGGTGTGTATTTTGTGTGTCTCTGTTCTGTGTTTTTGTGCCTTTGCCTGTTACCATTCTGTGAGCAGTTTTCATGTGCGCATGTTGCGTGTCTGTGTTTTGTATGTGTGTCTGTCTCTGTGTATCCTGGCACATTTTGTACACACACGTGCTGTGGATGTCTTTGTGCTCTGTATATGGGTGTGTTACGTGTTGGTGTATCTCAGCATGTCTTCAGTCTGCTCACCTCTCTATTTTATCAGGCTAATCAAATTTCCAGCTATCTGTCTCAAAGCTGGAACTGATTGAAAAGTCTATGAGTTCAACACGCTGCATGAAAGTTTATTCTAACAGACTGCAGACCGACAGGCAGTTTCAATATACCTCAGCTCGACATTGTGAGTGTTTTCCTTCACTCCATTCCATTGTTCAATTTACTCTTGTGTTTACTCACGATAAAACGTAGGCAATGTCTTTCTCTTGCATTATTTTAGCTGAAATAACATTTGAGTGTGACAAACGCAAGCACACGCTAAAATTACAAACCCTCTCCCGGATGTCAATTTTGTCCAAAGTCCCATAAAACGCTGCTGCACACAGTGTGTCAGTTGTAAGCTCCTGTTTCACCTCCAACTAAAACAATGCCCTGATTTTCCTTCTGTATGTTTTAGGCTCTGTGCAGTGTTAATTATCTATTTGTAGGGAAGTGGGCTGAAGACAGAAAGAACTTGCCAAGTCAACTGCACAGCCTCCTGGTGACCCAGAGAGTTCCAGTCAGGAACCTTTTAATGTGTATTCTTTCCCTGTGGGAATTTTAGGGTTTAGAATTTCAAGATTTTATAGATTTCCAAAAGATCCCCCTTGTTCTCCTAAACTCCATGATGTGGAGGCACCTGGCGAAGGAAGAGCGCTCCGAAAGGTTGTGATTTCAAATAAACCCATTGGTCTATAATCTGATATTGTGTGACTCCTGCTTTCTAAACTCCAGTGACCATAATCTGAACTGAGTCAATATCTCCTCAAACGTCAGACCTGCCATCCCCGGAGTCAGCCTGGTAAACCTTCGCTGCACTCCCTCGAGAGCAAGGACATCCTTCCTCAGATGAGGAGACCAAAACTGCACACAATACTCTAGGTGTGGTCTCACTGGTGCCCTGTACAAACGCAGCAAGACATCCCTGTTACTGCACTCAAATCCTGTCACTATGAAGGCTAATATACCATTTCCTTTTTTACTGCCAGACATCCCTAAATGGTTACCTCCAGGGACTGGTGTGCACCCAGCACTCATTGAACATTCCCTGCTCTCATTTTACAGCCATTCAACTAATAATCTACCTTCCTAATTTTGCTACCAAAATGGATAACCTCACATGTTTTCACATCATTACAGCATCTGCCATTCATTTGCCCACTCGTTCAGCCTGTGCAAATCACACTGCAAAGCATCTCTGCATCCTCCTCATAGCTCACCCTCCCACCTAGCCTTGTGTCAGCTGCAAGACTTTGAGATATTGAATTTAGTTTCCTCATCTAAATCATTAGCATGCGCTGTGAAAAGCCAGGGCCTAGTACTCAACCCTGTGTCACATCACTGGTCACTGTCTGTCATTTAGACAAAGACCAAATATTTCGCTTCTTTATTCCCTGTGTCCTAGCTCATTTTCTAGCCATGTCAGTATACTACACCCAATCTCACACGCTTTAATCTTACACTTTAATCTCTAATGTAATATTTTGTTGAAAGTCTCCTGAAAGTCCAAATAAACTGGCTCCTTCGATCAATCCACTCGTTATATTCTTAAAGAATTCCAGTAGATTTGTCAGGTGTGATTTCCCATTGACAAATCTATGTCAACTGTGTCTGATTTACTACTGTTTTTTAAATGTTCTGCTATAAAATTCTTGATAATTAACTCTAGTATCTTCCCTATTAATGATGTCAAACTCAACGGCCTATAATCCCCCTGTTTTCTCTCTAGCTCCCTTTTAAAGTAGTGCAGTTACTTAAGCCGCCCTCCAAAGGTGGGATCTGTTCCCAAGGCAGGAAGTCTTTCTTATGAATCTTGGTAAATGATCACTGATGCATCCTGTATTCATCCAGAAATTCACCAAGTCTCCTCAGACAGAACCTTCTAAACTCACAGTCACTTCCATCTGGAAGGACAAGGGCAGCAGAAACATGGGAACACCATCCCTACAACTTGCCCTCCGAGTCACTCACCATCCTGACTTGGAAATATATCGCAGTTCCTTCAGTGTCACTTGGTTAAATATCCTGGAATTCCCTCCCTAAGGACATTGTAGGTCAACCCACAGCAGGTGGACTGCAGCAGTTCAAGAAGGCAGCTCACCCCCACCTTCTCAAGGGGCAACTAGGGATGGACAATAAATGCTGGGCCCAGCCAGCGATGCCCACATCGCACAAATGAGGAGAAAAAGCATATTTCTAGGACCACTTCCTGAATTTCTCTGGGATGAAGATGATGAGACCCTGGGGATTTATCAGCCTTCAATCCCATCAATTTCTCCATCTCCATTTCTCTATGAAAACAGATATGCTTCAGTTTTGACTTCTCACTAAACCCTGTGTTCACCATCATTTCTGGGGCTTTATTCATGTCCTCCTTTGTGAAGATATTTCTTTCGTCCCTATTACAAATTCCCATGTCTCTGACTGTAAGGGACCAACATTAGCTTGGTACCTAGTCAGCCCCCACAGTCTCACTCTCACACTCATTCAAATGGTTTCTGTAAATTGTAAAGGGTTGAGGCCCCAGCATCAACCCAACGCCACTCACAACCCACCTGTTCCTTCTCTCTGCTTCCTGTCAGCAAGGTTTTCTTCTATCTGGGCCAATATGTCACGCCTGCACCAGTACTGAACCTGGAATTAAAAGTTGCAAAAGACTGACGAATGATCGAGAGGCACTGGAAGAGTTTTGAACAGGACCAGTAGATGGAGCAGGAGATGTCACCCCAGTGTACGTCAAACTGAGGAGCTGCTCTCTCTCGCTCTCTCGTCTCTCTCTCTCTCTTCCTATCTCTCACAAGATATCTTGTTACCAGCCTGACAGAGGGAGGAGTGTGTCAATCTTGGAAACTGGGCAGAGGCGTTTGGCCATCGAAGGGGGAGCAGTAATGTTTGCAGAATGTCGTGCTGGCGGTGTTAACTGCTGGTATCGGTGGAGATTGTGGGGTTCCTGGTGCAGCTGATTTTGGGGTTAGTGATGGCAGTGTTGTTGGGATTACTTAGGGAGCAGGCACTGTTCTCAGTCTCATCTCGGTAATGGGCAGAGTTTACGCAGAGTCCCAGAGACACACAACAAGGAAACAAACCCTTTGGTCCCGCTCAGCCGTGCTGTTTCAACTTTGTGCTGCACAAACTCTAGGTCCCAGCAAATCCCATTCCCCAGCGCACCCCCAACCCCTCCCCTGGATCACTGACCTATTCCATATCCAGGACATACAGACCTGCAATCTAACAGGTCCCAACATTAGCCATCCCAATCTCTGTAACCTTCTCTAGCCCCTACACCCTCTCCCTATCTCTGTCACCTCTTCCAGCACCTACTCCCCTCCCTACCTCTGTAACCTCCTCCAGCCCCATACATCCCTCCCTATCTCTGTAACCTCCTCCGGCCCCATACATCCCTCCCTATCTCTGTAACCTCCTCCAAACCCCTACACCCCCTCCCTATCTCTGTAACCTCCTCCAACCCCCTACACCCCTCCCTATCTCTGTAACCTCCTCCAACCCCCTACACCCCCTCCCTATCTCCATCACCTCCTCCAGCCCCTACACCCCTCCTTATATCTGTAAACTCCTCCAGGCACTACAACCCTCCCTATCTCTGTAACCTCCTCCAACCCCCTACACCCCTCCCAATCTCTGTCACCCCCTCCAGCCCCCTACACTCCCTCCGAATCTCTGTCACTCCCTCCAGCCCCTAAAGCCCCTCCTTATCTCTGTCATCCCCTCCAGCCTCTGAGACCTCTGCTTTCCACTAATTCTGACCTGGCTCAGTACCGCCACATTTTGTTTCCTAATGGCCTTATGAAGCACTTTTGTACATCTTATCACGTTAAAGGAGCTGCATTAACATACGTTGATGTTGCAGTCTGAACAATGTTCACTTCGGTACAGTATTGTGGCTGTGTTACTGGAGACCAATGTAGGAACCTACCTGGGAAATCAAACAGATATAGACGTCTTATCACTATTTGATGTTAATCATTTTGCCCAGAATCGATGGCACTGTGCTTACAGTATTTTATGATGAAAAATAAGCCCATATGTTGCTGGCCTCACAGGTCACTCCTTACAATGAAGGCTCAGACCTATTAAATTCGAGAATCTGTCAGCTAGCTCATCACATTTTAGTGGAATTAGGTCACCTCTGCTCAGGGGTAGAGGCAGGTTCCTCTGATCCAGGAAAGTTTCCTTATGGCTCAGTGACAGAGCTGTGCAGCGCAGAAATAGACCCTGGGGTCCAACTTGTTCATGCCGACCAGATACCCTATACTAATCCAGTCCCATTTCCCAGCATTTGGCCCGTATCCCTGTAGACCCTTCCTATGCACATATTCGTCCAGATGCCTTTTAGATGTTATGATTGTACCAGCCCCGACCACTTCCTCTGGCAGCTCATTACATACACGCACCACCCTCTGCGTGAAAAAGTTGCCTGTTAAGTCCCTTTTAAATGTTCAACTAATGTTCTCTAGTTTTGGACTCCCCTACCCTGGGGAACTGTTCTTGTCTATTCACCCTATCCACGCCCCTCTCGATTTTGTAAACCTCTATAAGGTCACCCCTCAGCGTCCGACGCTCCAGGGAAAATAGCCACGGCCTAATTAGTTTGGCTGTGAGCTATTCCTCTGAGCCGTTTGTAACAGGGTGGGGGTATCCAGGCCCTGTTAGGCAAAGCTGTTGGCTGTGTTTTGTAGTTTCCTTGGGAATTATGAAGGAGACTCTATGGCATCACCTGTGTGTGTGTGTGAGCCGGTGAATTTGGGGGCTAAACCCAGGAGCTGAACTGGTGCAGGGGATCTCCACTTGTGATTAACCTGAACCCATTCATTGTGATGTTGACAGCACCCTCAACGCGTCACGGCCCCTATGTCTCAGGGTCCAGCCAGCTCCAGGTACAGCAGGTTGGGCTTGATACTGGAGGGGAGGGGGTGGGGGGGGGGGGCGCGCACCGAATGGAGTAAGGGGACGGGTATATGTGAGTTCAATATCTGAGGCTTGGTTCTCTGGCGGGCGGGTGGGGGGGAGGTCAAGGAAAGGTGCGCCCAGTAGAGGAGCAGCGTCCATAGTGGCTGAGGGTGGAAATTGAAGACAATGAATTAACGTGGAAGCTGGTCTCAGTGCAGGTGATCGTCACACCGCCTGTGGTTATTGTCAAAAAAAACGTCTTGTTCACTGGTGTCCCTTTGGGGAGGGAAATCTGCCACCCTCATCCAGTCTGGCTTACCCGTGACTCCAGGCCCATCGCAATGTCTTAGCCGTCATCTGAGATGTTTCCAGAAATTGATTCATTCCAAAAGGATGAACAATAAATGTTGGCCTCGCCAGCAATGCTCATGTCCAAGGAGAGAACCAAGATAAACAATGATTGGATAATAAAATGTGAGGCTGGATGAACACAGCAGGCCAAGCAGTATCTCAGGAGCACAAAAGCTGATGTTTCGGGCCTAGACCCTTCATCAGACCCTGATGAAGGGTCTAGGCCCGAAACGTCAGCTTTTGTGCTCCTGAGACGCTGCTTGGCCTGCTGTGTTCATCCAGCCTCACATTTTATTATCTTGGATTCTCCAGCATCTGCAGTTCCCATTATCTTTAAACAATGATTGGAATTAGGAGGACGTCAGAAGATGGGTTAAACAGGAGCAAAATGCTGCATTATAGGGAAAACGTAGTGACAATAGCAGGAAGTCATAATACCCATTCAGCGAGCTGGTGCAGGCCTGAGGGCTGAATAGCCTTCTTCTGCACTTTATCAGTTCCTCCGCACGATGTCACTGTTCAGTGTTTCAGGGGAGATGTGGAGTAAGGGATTACTGTTCAGTATAGTGTCATCATCAGCGATGGAAGACCTCATGATGACCAGCTCAACTGGGAGATGGTTCTGTGCTGAATCCCGCACTCTTTAAATTGTTAGAAGACAATGGCAAATGTTTATTTTCTGTCCAAGGTCCTGCATTCTCAATCAGACGTAATCCCACATTCTACCCCAGAATAATCACAGCAGACAGAAGCAAAGACTAGGGATTGGTGCTGAGTCTCAGGTACCATGGCTCTGCATTTGTCAGACCCTTGACTTGGACAAAGGGAAATCTTCATCAACATTCCATAACTCCTCCCTTTCTGTTCCTGCGTTTTCTATTGGGATCTTCCTTTGCTTGCTGATCAAAGATGAGGCTCCTCACACTGTTTCAGCAGTCAGCTTGTTGGCAATGTTTTTCAGTATTCCTCTCAAATTGTCTTCTCTGCTTTTGTGAAGCCCTCTATCATTTTGTCCCTCTCTCTAACCTACCCTGCTTCTAAAATCCCCCCAAGTAAATGCAGTCATAGAGTTATACAGAATGGAAACTGACCCTTCGGTCCATCCAGTTCATGCCAAACATAATCCCAAACTAAACCAGTCCCATCCACCTGCTCATGGAACATATCCCTCCATTTGTTATCTGTTCATGCCCCAAACAGTTCATTCTGTTTTACTGGAGCTCTGCAATTCTCTCCCTAAACATCTTGGCTTCTAAGTCTCTCTCTCTAACTCCTCTAAAATACTCCTGAAAACTGACGAGCTTTGATGCAGTGTCCAGTCAGCCATCCTTAATATCTCCTCGGAGGCTGACTGTCAAGTCGGTTTTGTAGTATAATGAGCTTGGAAAGAGTTTTGGATGCGTCTCTGTGTCAAGTGCGCTACAGAAATGCGATTTATGGCTGTTATGATACTGGTTGATAGTTTAGTGCCAATTACTACCCAATTATGGGCTGTTTTGAGTTGTCACTTCGCACCCATTAGGAACCAGGGAGCCAGCTGCGTGAAAAGTGTCCCATACTGCGATTCCAACCTATCACCATCTGCTTTAATGGCAGGAACGTGGTGGCAGCTCATAAATGAAATGTTTGAACAAGTGCTTTGTCGTTCTACTGATGGCTTGGCAAATGTTCCCAGATCGAGAAAAATGTTCTCAGGCCGAGTGAAGCGATGTATTGTTTAATCTTTTTAAAGACTTTACACTTGGAACACAAAATCCAATTCAGAGCTAGAGAGCTCAAAATCCAGAGTGACAATTCCAGCAGCACACTGAGGGAGTGGGCGCTGTCGGAGGGTCAGTGCTGAGGGAGCGCCGCACTGTCGGAGGGTCAGTGCTGAGGGAGTGCCACACTGTCAGAGGGCCAGTGCTGAGGGAGCGCCGCACTGTCGGAGGGTCAGTGCTGAGGGAGTGCCACACTGTCAGAGGGCCAGTGCTGAGGGAGCGCCGCACTGTCGGAGGGTCAGTGCTGAGGGAGTGGGCACTGTCAGAGGGTCAGTGCTGAGGGAGCGGGCACTGTCGGAGGGTCAGTGCTGAGGGAGCGCCGCACTGTCGGAGGGTCAGTGCTGAGGGAATGCCACACTGTCAGAGGGCCAGTGCTGAGGGAGCGCCGCACTGTCGGAGGGTCTGTGCTGAGGGAATGCCACACTGTCGGCGGGTCAGTGCTGAGGGAGCGCCACACTGTCGGAGGGTCAGTGCTGAGGGAGCGCCGCACTGTCGGAGGGTCAGTGCTGAGGGAGTGGGCACTGTCGGAGAGTCAGTGCTGAGGGAGCGGGCATTGTCGGAGGGTCAGTGCTGAGGGAGCACCGCACTGTCGGATGGTCAGTGCTGAGGGAGCACCACACTGTCGGAGGGTCAGTGCTGAGGGAGAGCCGCACTGTCGGAGGGTCAGTGCTGAGGGAGTGGGCACTGTCAGAGGGTCAGTGCTGAGGGAGTGCCACACTGTGGGAGGGTCAGTGCTGAGGGAGTGGGCACTGTCAGAGGGTCAGTGCTGAGGGAGTGCCACACTGTCGGAGGGTCAGTGCCAGCGTCTGCCACAATGCTCATGTTTTGATTCTAAAAGAAGTCTTCAGTTCTAAAGAAGAGTCATATTGGTACTTGAAACGTTAACTCTGTCTCTCTCCACAGATGCTGACAGACCTGCTGAGATTTTGATTCCGTGAGGGTGTGTTTGGGTATCTGCTTTCTGGCAGAATACACAGACACTGTGATCTGTACAAAAACTTCAAACTCTGGCTGAACTTCTATCCACAGTGTTCCCCTGTCAGGAGCTGGACAGAAACGCATCGAGCAATGAATTCTCCGTGACTGGGAAAGAGAACAGTGCACAGCCTGCCTGGCTTCAATCCGTCCGAGATATCTGTGCCAGGAAATGTAGTTACTTCCGACAACCGCTGTTTCTGATGGGGCCATGCTGGGTAATCTGTTATAGTCTGATAGACATTCTCCCACACTGATAGAGGACTGCACGCACAGACAGACTGGTTTGTGGGGAAATTGACTGTATACATCACTTTATATTGGCTTAAGCAACTCAGACAAATGCTTGTTCCAGTTAATTGACCCTGATAAAATGTGGTATATCTCATTGATGCATTGCTGACCTTCTCAGACAATGTCAGGAACAATCTAAGCGTGCTCACTAACTCCTTGTTACAATGCGACCAGGGCGAAAATAAAATCCTTCACTTTTTAATGGGGCAACAGTTATTTTTCCACAAATTTTATACAAAATCCTGTTTTCAATCGACGGAATGCAAACTAAATGAATTGGGAAAAAAAAATTTGTGTGCAGGTGTGGCAAGTGATGAGGAAAGCTGGTGGACTATTATCATTTATCGCCCGAGAAGAGAGGTTGTGCTTCAGGGCTCTGGAGAGGACACATCTCGGGTACTGTGTATCATGTTGGTCTCCTTATTACTGGAGTGATGAAAATTGTCTTGAATGGTGGATTGGGTTTGAAGGGTTGAATGGTCAGAGCCTGTCTCTGACGGCAATGCTTCTACAGAAGGTTGTTCATAGTTTCAGGATTCCAGGTGGTTTTTGGGGAGATGCTAACAATACTGTTGGTGTAATTCTATTCAGTTAAAAAGGTATTACATTTGGATGGCACCTTTCACAGGACATCTCTACGTGGTAGCAGTCAGGTCACTGACCATCCGACAGTGTCCACTCCCTCACCACTGACCCTCTGACAGTGCGGCGCTCCCTCAGCACTGACCCTCCGATAGTGCGGCACTCCCTCAGCACTGACCCTCCGACAGTGTCCACTCCCTCAGTACTGACCCTCCAACAGTGCGGTGCTGCCTCAGCACTGACCCTCCGACAGTGCGGCCCTCCCTCATTACTGACCCTCCGACAGTGCGGTGCTCCCTCAGCACTGACCCTCTGACAGTGCGGCGCTCCCTCAGCACTGACCCTCTGACAGTGCGGCGCTCCCTCAGCACTGACCCTCCGACAGTGCCCACTCCCTCAGCACTGACCCTCCAACAGTGCAGCGGTCCCTCAGCACTGACCCTCCGACAGTCCGGTGCTCCCTCAGCACTGACCCTCCGATAGTGCGGCACTCCCTCAGCACTGACCCTCCGACAGTGTCCACTCCCTCAGTACGGACCCTCCAACAGTGCGGTGCTGCCTCAGCACTGACCCTCCGACAATGCGGCACTCCCTCAGCACGGATCCCCCGACAGTCCTCTGCTCCCTCAGCACTGACCCTCCGACAATGCGATGCTCCCTCAGCACTGACCCTCCGACAATGCGATGCTCCCTGACCAATGACCCTCCGACAGTGTCCCCTCCCTCAGCACTGACCCTCCGACAGTGCCCACTCCCTCAGCACTGACCCTCCGACACTGCAGAGCTCCCTCAGTACTGACCCTCCGACAGTGCCCACTCCCTCAGCACTGACCCTCCGACAGTGCGGTGCTACCTCAGCACTGACCCTCCGACAATGCGATGCTCCCTCAGCACTGACCCTCCGACAATGCGATGCTCCCTGACCAATGACCCTCCGACAGTACCCCCTCCCTCAGCACTGACCCTCCGACAGTGCGGTGCTCCCTCAGCACTGACCCTCCGACAGTGCAGCCCTCCCTCATTACTGACCCTCCGACAGTGCGGTGCTCCCTCAGCACTGACCCTCTGACAGTGCGGCGCTTCCTCAGCACCGACCCCCCGACAGTGTGGTGCTTGTTTAGCACTGACCCTCCGACAGTGCGGTGCTCCCTCAGCACTGACCCTCTGACATTGTGGCGCTCCCTGAGCACTGACCCTCCGACAGTGCGGCACTCCCTCAGCACTGATCCTCCGACACTGCAGAGCTCCCTCAGTACTGACCCTCCGACAGTGCCCACTCCCTCAGCACTGACCCTCCGACAGTGCGGTGCTACCTCAGCACTGACCCTCCGACAATGCGATGCTCCCTCAGCACTGACCCTCCGACAATGCGATGCTCCCTGACCAATGACCCTCCGACAGTGCCCCCTCCCTCAGCACTGACCCTCCGACAGTGCGGTGCTCCCTCAGCACTGACCCTCCGACAGTGCAGCCCTCCCTCATTACTGACCCTCCGACAGTGCGGTGCTCCCTCAGCACTGACCCTCTGACAGTGCGGCGCTTCCTCAGCATCGACCCCCCGACAGTGTGGTGCTTGTTTAGCACTGACCCTCCGACACTGCAGAGCTCCCTCAGTACTGACCCTCCGACAGTGCCCACTCCCTCAGCACTGACCCCCCGACAGTGCCCACTCCCTCAGCACTGACCCCCCGACAGTGCCCACTCCCTCAGCACTGACCCACCGACACTGCGGCACTCCCTCAGCACTTACCCTCCTACAGGTCCCACTCCCTCAGCACTGACCCTCTGACAGTGTGGCGCTACCTCAGTACTAGTCCTCTCACAGTGCGGCGCTCCCTCAGCACTGACCCACTGACAGTGCGGTGCTTCCTCAGCACTGACCCTTGGACAGTGCGGCGCTCCCTCAGCACTGACCCTCCGACAGTGCGGCGCTCCCTCAGCACTGACCCTCTGACAGTGCGCCATCCCCTCAGCACTGACCCTCCGACAGTGCGGCGCTCCCTCAGCACTGACCCTCCGACTGTGCGGCGCTCCCTCAGCACTGACCCTCTGACAGTGCGCCATCCCCTCAGCACTGACCCTCCGACAGTGTGGCACTCCCTCAGCACTGACCCTCCGATAGTGCGGCGCTCCCTCAGCACTGACCCTCCGATAGTGCGGCGCTCCCTCAGCACTGACCCTCCGACAGTGCAGCCCTCCCTCATTACTGACCCCCCGACAGTGTGGTGCTTTTTCAGCACTGACCGCCCGACAGTGCCCACTCCCTCAGCACTGACCCCCCGACAGTGCGGCGCTCCCTCAGCACTGATCCTCCGACAGTGCCCACTCCCTCAGCATTGACCCTCCGACAGTGCCCACTCCCTCAGCACTGACCCCCCGTCAGTGCCCACTCCATCAGCACTGACCCCCCGACAGTGCCGTGCTACCTCAGCACTGACCCTCCGACAATGCGATGCTCCCTCAGCACTGACCCTTCGACAGTGCAGCCCTCCCTCATTACTGACCCTCCGACAGTGCGGTGCTCCCTCAGCACTGACCACCCTGACAGTGCCCACTCCCTCAGCACTGACCCTCCGACAATGCCATGCTCTCTGACCAATGACCCTCCGACAGTGCCCCCTCCCTCAGCACTGACCCTCGAACAGTGCAGTGGTCCTTCAGCACTGACCCTCCGACAGTCCGGTGCTCCCTCAGCACGGATCCCCCGACAGTGCGGCGCTCACTCAGCACTGACCCACCGACAGTGCGGTGCTACCTCAGCACTGGCCCCCGACAGTGCGACACTCACTCAGCACTGACCCCCCGACAGTGCCCGCTCCCTCAGCACTGACCCCCCGACAGTGCGGCGCTCCCTCAGCACTGACCCCCCGACAGTGCCCGCTCCCTCAGCACTGACCCCCCGACAGTGCCCGCTCCCTCAGCACCGACCCCCCGACAGTGTGGTGCTTGTTCAGCACTGACCCCCCGACAGTGCCCGCTCCCTCAGCACTGACCCCCCGACAGTGCGGCGCTCCCTCAGCACTGACCCCCCGACAGTGCCCGCTCCCTCAGCACTGACCCCCCGACAGTGCCCGCTCCCTCAGCACTGACCCCCCGACAGTGCCCGCTCCCTCAGCACCGACCCCCCGACAGTGCGGCGCTCCCTCAGCACTGACCCTCCGACAGTGCGGCGCTCCCTCAGCACTGATCCTCCGACAGTGCCCACTCCCTCAGCACTGACCCTCCGACAGTGCGGCGCTCCCTCAGCACTGACCCTCCGACACTGCAGAGCTCCCTCAGTACTGACCCTCCGACAGTGCCCACTCCCTCAGCACTGCCCCCCCGACAGTGCCCACTCCCTCAGCACTGACCCACCGACAGTGCCCACTCCCTCAGCACTGACCCACCGACACTGCGGGGCACCCTCAGCACTGACCCTCCGACAGTGCGGCGCTCCCTCAGCACTGACCCTCCGACAGCCCTCTGTTCCCTCTGTACTGACCCTCCGACAGTGCCCACTCCCTCAGCACTGACCCCCCGACAGTGCCCGCTCCCTCAGCACTGACCCCCCGACAGTGCCCGCTCCCTCAGCACTGACCCCCCGACAGTGCCCGCTCCCTCAGCACTGACCCTCCGACAGCCCTCTGTTCCCTCTGTACTGACCCCCCGACAGTGCCCGCTCCCTCAGCACTGACCCCCCGACAGTGCCCGCTCCCTCAGCACTGACCCCCCGACAGTGCCCGCTCCCTCAGCACCGACCCCCCGACAGTGCGGCGCTCCCTCAGCACTGACCCTCCGACAGTGCGGCGCTCCCTCAGCACTGATCCTCCGACAGTGTCCACTCCCTCAGCACTGACCCTCCGACAGTGCGGCGCTCCCTCAGCACTGACCCTCCGACAGTGCCCACTCCCTCAGCACTGCCCCCCCGACAGTGCCCACTCCCTCAGCACTGACCCACCGACAGTGCCCACTCCCTCAGCACTGACCCACCGACACTGCAGGGCACCCTCAGCACTGACCCTCCGACAGTGCGGCGCTCCCTCAGCACTGACCCTCCGACAGCCCTCTGTTCCCTCTGTACTGACCCACCGACAGTGCCCACTCCCTCAGCACTGACCCACCGACACTGCGGGGCACCCTCAGCACTGACCCTCCGACAGTGCGGCGCTCCCTCAGTAATGACCCTCCGACAGCCCTCTGTTCCCTCTGTACTGACCCTCCGACAGTGCCCACTCCCTCAGCACTGACCACCCTGACAGTGCCCACTCCCTCAGCACTGACCCTCCGACAATGCGATACTCCCTGACCAATGACCCTCCGACAGTGCCCCCTCCCTCAGCACTGACCCTCGAACAGTGCAGTGGTCCCTCAGCACTGACCCCCCGACAGTGCCCGCTCCCTCAGCACTGACCCCCCGACAGTGACAACTCCCTCAGCACTGACCCCCCGACAGTGCC
>NC_081391.1:24266387-24326387 GCF_030684315.1 Stegostoma tigrinum | reverse complement strand
CTCCTGTCTCCCTACTGCCCCCCTCCTGTCTCCCTACTGCCCCACCTCCTGTCTCCCTACTACCCCCTCCTGTCTCCCTACTGCCCCCCTCCTGTCTCCCTACTACCCCCGTCTCCCTACTGCCCCCCTCCTGTCTCCATACTGCCCCCCTCCTGCCTCCCTACTACCCCCTCCTGTCTCCCTACTGCCCCCCTCCTGTCTCCCTACTACCCCCCGTCTCCCTACTGCCCCCCTCCTGTCTCCATACTGCCCCCCTCCTGCCTCCCTACTACCCCTCTCCTGTCTCCCTACTGCCCTCCTCCTGTCTCCCTACTGCCCCCTCCTGTCTCCATACTGCCCCCACCTCCTGTCTCCCTACTGCCCCCCTCCTGTCTCCCTACTGCCCTCCTCCTGTCTCCCTACTGCCCCCCTCCTGTCTCCATACTGCCCCCCTCCTGTCTCCCTACTGCCCCCCTCCTGTCTCCCTACTGCCCTCCTCCTGTCTCCCTACTGCCCCCTCCTGTCTCCATACTGCCCCCACCTCCTGTCTCCCTACTGCCCCCCTCCTGTCTCCCTACTGCCCCCCTCCTGTCTCCCTACTGCCCTCCTCCTGTCTCCCTACTGCCCCCCTCCTGTCTCCATACTGCCCCCCTCCTGTCTCCATACTGCCCCCCTCCTGTCTCCCTACTGCCCTCCTCCTGTCTCCCTACTGCCCCCCTCCTGTCTCCATACTGCCCCCCTCCTGTCTCCCTACTGCCCCCCTCCTGTCTCCCTACTGCCCTCCTCCTGTCTCCCTACTGTCCCCACCTCCTGTCTCCCTACTGCCCCCCTCCTGTCTCCCTACTGCCCTCCTCCTGTCTCCCTACTGCCCCCCTCCTGTCTCCATACTGCCCCCCTCCTGTCTCCCTACTGCCCCTCTCCTGTCTCCCTACTGCCCTCCTCCTGTCTCCCTACTGCCCCCTCCTGTCTCCATACTGCCCCCACCTCCTGTCTCCCTACTGCCCCCCTCCTGTCTCCCTACTGCCCCCCTCCTGTCTCCCTACTGCCCTCCTCCTGTCTCCCTACTGCCCCCCTCCTGTCTCCATACTGCCCCCCTCCTGTCTCCATACTGCCCCCCTCCTGTCTCCCTACTGCCCTCCTCCTGTCTCCCTACTGCCCCCCTCCTGTCTCCATACTGCCCCCCTCCTGTCTCCCTACTGCCCCCCTCCTGTCTCCCTACTGCCCTCCTCCTGTCTCCCTACTGTCCCCCTCCTGTCTCCATACTGCCCCCCTCCTGTCTCCCTACTACCCCCTCCTGTCTCCCTACTGCCCCCCTCCTGTCTCCCTACTACCCTCCTCCTGTCTCCCTACTGCCCCCACCTCCTGTCTCCCTACTGCCCCCCTCCTGTCTCCCTACTGCCCCCCTCCTGTCTCCCTACTGCCCTCCTCCTGTCTCCCTACTGCCCCCCTCCTGTCTCCATACTGCCCCCCTCCTGTCTCCCTACTGCCCCCCTCCTGTCTCCCTACTGCCCTCCTCCTGTCTCCCTACTGCCCCCCTCCTGTCTCCATACTGCCCCCCTCCTGTCTCCCTACTGCCCCCCTCCTGTCTCCCTACTGCCCTCCTCCTGTCTCCCTACTGTCCCCCTCCTGTCTCCATACTGCCCCCCTCCTGTCTCCCTACTACCCCCTCCTGTCTCCCTACTGCCCCCCTCCTGTCTCCCTACTACCCCCTCCTGTCTCCCTACTGCCCCCTCCTGTCTGGATAACACAGTTACTTTTGGCATTTCCTGTTTTTCAAACTCTCAGGACGTTCCAAACTATTTTCCCGTCAGCAAGGTCTATATTTGGAAGTGAGGGTTGCTATGGTGATACAGTGAACACAGCAACCAATCTGTGCACAAAAAGATCCCAAAACAGCAAGCTGAGAGAGAGCAGGGGATCCGATTTTGTCATGGTGGTTGAGGGATGAGTGCTGGCCCAGGGCAGGCAGGGAGGGCTCTCTGTTGTTCTGTGGGATCCTTTGTATCGAGTGAGAGGGCTGGAGGGTGTCTCACAGCTGTGGCTCAGCACCTCTGGCATCGCTGCGCTCTCTCAGTCCTCAGCCGAGGTTGTGCATTCACATCTCTGGCTTTAGGATCTCAACACATGGGTTTGTGACTCACAGATTTTCACCAAGCTCCAGTAGAAACAAATTTTTCCCTCAGCACAATGACCAACGGTACCATCAAAACAAGGCAGGGGTATTCAGAGTTAACTCTGATGTGGAGCAGGAGTCACCTAGCTGATTCCTTGGAAAGGATCCAGAGACCTATCATTGAGATCTACAGCTTAAGGGAAGCCCCATCAGCCCACACTGCCCAACGTGCCCACATCAGTCCAACAACACTCTCACTCTGTAACTCTGCATGTTATGGAGCGTCAAATCTATTTGCAAATGCTCCTTGAATACAATTCTGTCGCTGTCACCCTTTCAGACCCTCACCACAATCCAGGTGATAACATTTTCCTTCAAATCCCCTGTAAACAATTCTACCCTAAATTCATATCCATAAACCAATCAACCAGGATGTGTATGGTCTTCCTGAGCACTTTCTGCAGAACCGTCATAATTTTATCCACTTCAATTACACCTCCCCTCAGCCTCTTCTGATTCAAAGGAAACCTCTCCAAAGTAGCCAATCTTTTCTCATGAATAAAACTCCTCAGCCGGTTGTGAAACTTGAAAGGGTTCAGACAATATTTACGAGGATGTTGCTGGGTTTGGAGGGTTTGAGCTACAGGGAGAGGCTGAATAGGCTGGGGCTATTTGCCCTGGAGCGTCGGAAGTTGAGGAGTGACCTTACAGAGGTTTATAAAATCATGACGGGCCTGGGTAGGGTGAATAGCAAAGGTCTTGCCCCCAGGGTGGGGGAGTCCAAAACTAGAGGGGCATAAGTTTAAGGTGAGGGGAGGGGAGGGATTTGAAAGGGACTTAAGGCGCAACTATTTCACGCAGAGGGTGGTGCGTGTATGGAATGAGCTGCCAGAGGAAGTGGTGGGGGCTGGTACAGTTACAGCATTTAAAAGGCATCTGGATGGGGACGTGAATAGGAAGGGTTTGGAGGGATATTGGCCAAATGCTGGCAAATGGGACTGGATTAATTTAGGATATCTGGTCAGCATGGGCAGGTTGAACTGAAGGGTCTGTTTCCGTGCTGACTTTATGACCCTTTCCAGTACAAACTAATCTCTCCTCCCGCACAATGACCAAACCTGTACAGTACTCCAGCACAGTCTAAGTAATGCTTTGTACCTTCCGGCATCACCTCCCAGCTTCTTTTCACTCGAAGTCTCTTTCTGTGACTGAGGATGAAGAGTACTGTCATCTCTTCATTCACCAATTCACTGCTCACAGCATAAATTTAAATGAATTACTCAGTTTCCAATGCAGCGAATTGAATATTTTGTCTATATTATATTTGAAATGAAAAAACATCCACCTACCAGGTTTCTACAATAAACAAATAAATTATTGATTTATTATAAAACAATACTTTTTTGACAAAGGTGCTAATTGGATTAACCCTGACTTTTAAAGTATAAAAATTGAAATACTTAATCTTCTAATAACCCTACACACCAATTAAAGGGAGAAAGAAACAGCTTTCTTTGCGGAAGTGAATTTTGAAAAGAAATTTTTTGGCCAATAATTGTTAGTTTCTGGAGGAAAATGAAAGTTATGAACTGTTCAAGATGGCTTTCAGCCTACATGCTGGCTCATGTAGATTAGTGTCATTAAACACAAGAGTTCGTCATGGGGACCTTTGCAGAGGTAGTTCTTGCAGGAAATATTGAGAAGAATTCTTTCAGAAGAACAGCAAGATCACATTGAACTTGCCAAAGGCTTCTCCCAGAAAGGAAGAGGATGAGTGACAAAGCTGCAGATGCTGTAAATCAGAAACTAAAACAGAAATTGTTGGAAAAGCTCAGCAGGTCTCGCAGCATCTGTTGGGAGAAAGCAGACTTCTGAGGAACAATCACTCGACCCGAAACATTGGCTCTGCTTTCTCTCCACAGCTGCTGCCACACCTGCTGAGCTTTTCCAGCAATTTCTGCTTTTATACCTGATTTACAGCATCTGCATACTGGAAGGCTGAATTTGAATGCAGAGTACAGGGTTAATGGCAGGATTCTCGGCAGTGTGGAGGAACAGAGGGATCTTAGGGTCCACATCCATAGATCCCTCAAAGTTGCTACCCAAGTTGATAGGGTTGTAAAGAAGGCGTATGGTGTGTTGGCTTTCGTTGGCAGGGGAATTGAGTTTAAGAGCCGTGAGGTTATGCTGCAGCTCTATAAAGCTCTGGTTAGATGATACTTGGAATACTGTGTTCAGTTCTGGTCACCTTATTACAGGAAAGATGTGGAAGCCTTAGAGATGGTGCAGAGGATATTTACCAGGATGCTGCCTGGACTGGAGGGCAAGTCTTATGAGGAAAGTTTGAGGGAGCTAGGGCTTTTTTCATTGGATCAAAGAAGGATGAGAGGTGACTTGATAGAGGTGTACAGGATGATGAGAGGCATTGATAGAGTGGATAGTAGAGACATTTTCCCAGGGCGGAAATTACTATTACGAGGGGCATAATTTTAAGGTGAGTGGAGGAAGGTATAGGGGAGATGTCAGAGGTAGGTTCTTCACACAGAGAGTGGTGGGCGTGTGGAATGTGCTGCCGGCAGTGGGAGTGGAGTCAGATACTTTAGATACTTTTAAGCAACTCTTGGATAGGCACCTGGAGGATAGTAAAATGTAGGGTTTGCAGAGTAGGTTGTTGTTAGTGGGATAATAAGGCAGCACAACATTGGGCTGAAGGGCCTGTACTGTGCTGTATTGTTCTATATTCTCTGTTCTTTTATTTGATATTAAGAGGATGAATGAAATAGCTTCTCTCTGTCAGCAAGTTGCACCCCAAATGAACTCTAACAAAAATCCAAGACTAACCTCTGACAGCCATAAACCTAGGCATCAGATTTCCAGTACGTAAGTTCAAGCAATTAGCTTAAGCTCTGTGCATTCTAAGAAGTATGATCACATAAAATATCCCAAAATTCTTTTAGCAACATTTTTTTAAAGAAAGAAACTCAGACGTCTCCTCAGACTTTTCAAATGAGCTGCTGCCCACCATCCTGTAAATACGTATCCTGAAAGAAAATATCAATGAAAAGGTATCCTCATGAATCTTTCTAATAAAACTGAGTAGCCAATAAAACTGTTGCAGAGATAGTAGGAGCTGCTGATGCTGGAGAATCTGAGATAACAAGGTGTAGAGCTGACATTTCGGGTCTAGACCTTTCTTCAGAGACATCTCGAGCTGAAACATCAACCTTCCTGCTCCTCTGATGCTGCTTGGCCTGCTGTGTTCATCCAGCTCTATACCGTGTTAACCAATAAAATTCCTCTCCACTTCACCTCAATTTGGAAGAAGAAAGATACTGAACTTGAAACGTAAGCTCTCTTTCTCTTTCTAAAGACGCTGCCAGATCTGCTGAGTTTCTCCAGCACTTTCTGCATTTCCCCCCCCGCCAAGACTCCAGCTTGCTTTCTTGTCTCCTCATCACAGGATCGTCCTATGATTTTGAGTATTGCCTTGCCATCCTTTCTCCCAAATGCAGTGCTTCACATTCCTCTAGTGTGAGCTCCATTTGCCAAGAATCTGGCTCCAGCCACCAGAGATAAACATTCAGTTTTCTGGGGTTGTAATGGGACTGGAATCAGCACTGAGACTGCCTTTCGATTTTTTTGATAACTTGCCATATTTGCTTTGTTCTTTCAGCTTTTATCTTAGCCCCTGTGAAACAGAGCAGGCACACTCAGACTCCATTGCGTTGTGACCAGGCAGTATCAGGCTGCCAATAATACACAGAGATAATGGGAACTGCAGATGCTGGAGAATCCAAGATAATAAAGTGTGAGGCTGGATGAACACAGCAGGCCCAGCAGCATCTCAGGAGCACAAAAGCTGACGTTTCGGGCCTAGACCCTTCATCAGAAAAAGTTTTCTGATGAAGGGTCTAGGCCCGAAACGTCAGCTTTTGTGCTCCTAAGATGCTGCTTGGCCTGCTGTGTTCATCCAGCTCCTCCTTTAGCAAACAGCTTTGGATTACTAATGATGTATCTCAGACCAAGTTAATCATAGTGCATCACATCCCTACAGTGTGGAAACAAGTCCACACTGCCCCTCAGAACATCCCACCCAGACCCATTACCCAATAGCCCGCCTAATCTACACACCCCTGAATGCTATGAGCAATTTAGCATGGCCAATCCACGCGAACCTGCACATTTTTCAACTGTGGGAGGAAACTGGAGCAAACCCACGCAGGCGTGGAAAGAATGTGCAAACCTCCACACAGACAGTAGCCCGAGGGTGGAATCGAACCTGGGTCCTTGGCACTGTGAGGCTGCAGTGCTAACCACTGAGCCACCGTACCACCCCAAATCAGAGGTGTCTTTTCCCTAGGGTGGGGGAATTTCAAGACCAAGGGACACATTTCTGAGGTGAGAGGAGAGAGATTTAAAAAAGGCAAGAGGGCCAACTGTTTTACACAGAGGGTGGTTCGTGTGTGGAATGAACTTCCAGAGGAAGTGGTGGATGTGGCTACAGTTACAACGTTTAAAAGACATTTGGATAGGTACCTGACTAGGAGAGGTTTGGAGGGATATGGACCAGGAGCAGGCAGGTGGGACTAGTTTAGTTTGGGTTTATGTTCGACTTGGTTTAGTTGGACTGAAGGGTCTGTTTCTGTGCTGTGAGACTCTCTGCTTATGACCGTAACCACATACAAGCTGTTTACTGACTGTGGTGAAAATTCAAGAATACTACCTGGGCGCTATCTAAAGACAGCAGGTACAAGGGAGATCTACAATCTTCACACTTCTTCCAAATCTCACACACCATCCAGGTTTGAAATATTTTAAAAATCTTCTTTCAAAGAACATGTGTGTTACTAGCTAGGCCAGCATGTATTGCCCATTCCTCATTGCCCAGAGGGCAGCTAAGAGTCAACCACATTGCTGTGGGCCTGGAGTCATGTGTAGGCCAGACCAGGTAAGGATGGCAGTTTTGTTCCCTAAACGGGTTTGAGTGACCCACATCCCATGAATGAATAAAAAAATCATGCCTGTACCTCCCCTTCAAATGAGCATTTTTACCTAGTGCCATTCTCCTGACAGCTCTTCACAACCTTGCACCCCATTTCTACCAAAATAACAATCCAATTCCCTCTTCAATTCCTCAGATGAACCTGCCTGCACCACATTTCCGGGCGGTGTGTTCCGGACCCTAACCACTTGATGGGTGAAATGTTTGTCCTCACATCATGCTCACTTTTGTTTGCATATCTTTTTAACTCTGCATCTCTAATGCTCATGTTCCCTTCATATAAGCAGGAACAGCTTCTCTCTCTCTACTCTATCCAGCCCACTCACAATTTTGAAAACCTCTTTCAGATCTCCTCTCACTCAGCCACCTTGTCTCCATTAGAAACCGCCCCAATTTTTTCAATCTTTCCTCATCACCGAAGTTTTTCATTCCTGGAACCATTCCTGTAAATTGCTTTTGCACTTTCCAATGAGTTCACATCTTTCAGATAATGTAACACCCACGGTGTATGCAAACCTCCAGCAGAGGCCTAGCAAGCGTCTTACACACGGTAGCTCAGTGGTTAGCACTGCAGCCTCACAGCGCTAGGCACCTGGGTTCGATTCCACCCTCCGGTGACTGTCTGTGTGGAGTTTGCACATTCTCTCCGTGTCTGCGTGGGTTTCCTCCCACAGTCCTAATGTGCAGATAAGGTGGATTAGCTATGGGAAGTGCAGGGTTATGGGGTGGGACTTGATGGAATGCACTTTGTAGCGACAGTATGGTCTGCTTCCACACTGTAGGGATTCGACGATAAGTTCAACATCACCTCAATGCTGTGGACACTGTACATTTTATAAACTGCTTTCCACGTGTCCCACCACCTTCAATGATTTGCAGACATATACACCCAGCTCCCTCTGCTTCCATACCCCCTTTAGAATCATAATCCATATTTTATCTTGTCTTTCCATGTTCTTCTGACCAATGTGCATCATCTCACACTTCCCTACATTGGCCCAACTTGCAATCTATCCACCCACTCAGCAACTTGTCAATGTCCTTTTGGAGTTTCACGTTGTCTTCTTCATAATTTACAAGCCTTCCAAGGTTCGTGTCATCTTTAAACTTTGAAGCTGGTCCCCACACACCAAGATCCAGATTATTAATATATATCAGGACAAGAAAGGGTCCCAGTATTGACCCCTCTACTACAAACCTTCCTTCAGCCTGAGCAATATACTTTTCCCACACCTCTCTTTTTCCCAGCACCCAGCCAGTTTTGGATCTGTCACTTTTATTCTATGAACCACACGACATTGGTGTGGCGTCTTTCTGAATACTGTGTCCAGATCTGGTCACCCAGTTATAGGAAGGATATTAGAAAGCTGGAGCAGGTTCAAAGGAGATTTACCAGGATGTTACTGGTTATAGAAGATTTGAGCTATAAAGGAAGGCTGGATAAGCTGGGACTTTTTTCACAGGAACGTAGAAGTGGATAGCTGACCTGACAGAAGTTTATATAATAATGAGAGGTATAGATAGAGTCGATAAGTGTCTTTTCCGTAGAATGGGGGAATTCAAAACTAAAGTGAGAGAAAAGAGATTTACGTAAGACATGAGGAGTGGATCTTTCACACAGAGGATGGTTTGCATGTGAATGAAATACCTGAGGAAGTGGTGGATGTGGGTACAGTTACAGTGTTTAAAAGACATTTGGGTAAGTACATGAGCAGGAAAGGTTTGGAGGGATATGGACCAGGAGCGGGCAGGTGGCACTAGTTTAGTTTGGGTTGATGTTTGGCATGGACTGGTTGGACCGAAAGGTCTGTTTCCATGCTGTATGTCTTTATGACTCTAAGGCTTCTGTATGTCACTATGTCAAACACCTTCTGGAAATCCATGTTCGCCACATCAACAGTGGTACCCTCATCAAACCTTTCCATCGCCTCTTCAAAAATTTACAGAAAGTTAGTTAGGCACAACCTTCCTCTTAAAGTTATATTCTGAGTCTTCCAAATCAACCCACATTTTCCCACATGACAACTGCTCTGTTCGAATTAATTGTTTCTAGAAGCTTCTCCATCACCAAAGTTATACCAACAGGAAAGGTGTTTTGTAAATGGAAGTAGTTATTGTTGCGATCGCTGAGGTACATGCCGTCTGTAAGGGCAGTAGAAGCAAATTCAACAGTAACTTTCAGAAAGGGAGTTGGATAAATAATTTAGTTTGCAGGACAGCTGGAAGAGCAGCGGAGTGGGACTGAGCTCTTTCAAAGGGCCAGCACAGGCAAGAGAGGCCGAATAGCCTTCTTCGATGCCACATCACTTTATGAAGTTGTTTAAAAGTTGTAATGAAGTAACTGAGAGGTCACCTTGTTAAGTTATGTAAGATAGTAAAAGCTAAATGTGGAACACCACTGGAAACAAAACAGAAACAATCAGACAAAAGGCACTGGGTCAAAGCTTCTGAAAATTCATCACGAGACAGAACGACTAACTGAGCAACACTGAGGCTTTATGGGAGCCCTGCTTACAGACTGCAACTCCAATTCAGTGACAAATTCTGAGCAATGAAAATATGACCGCAAGGCCAGGCTTACAATCTAAGGCCTTCAGATGAAATCTTTAACAAGGCACAAATGTTCATGCAAGGGTGAGATTTGTTTTGCATTTAAATTTTGTCCAAATTTGTACTTTTGCACATTAGAAATTTCAATTACTGAGGAAAAGTATTGCAGTTGGCAGTGAGATTTCAGGAAGAACTTCAAGTGATCCATAAGCATCTGGTGAAGTTTTGCAATTGAATCTATTTGGTATTTGTTGACAGTGGGGAGAGGAGCTGTGGTGGTATTATATCACACAAGAGCGATGTATATTGTAGGTGCTTCTAACAAGTTGTCAAGAATGTGTACTGCAGAGTTAGTTGATCTCAATTGCAGGGAGGCTATAGTTAGCCTCAGCATCTTTCATTCAGCGAGAGAGAGAGAGGAATCTCTGGCAGGGCTTCTGCTTTCAGTTGTTATCAGGTCATGAAGAGAACTTCACAGTGAGAAGGCTGGTCCGCAAGATTATCCTGCAGCTTGCTGACAATCGCACACAGTGCTGAGTTTTGAGAATGAGGAGAGGAAGGGAGAAGAATGGATTGGTAAATCCTGGATCGAACAGTTCAGTGGCAATTGTTAATCGGGATGTAAATCTCTCAGGAATGAACAGCATTTTTTTTGTTGTAAAGAAGTCTTTAATGAATGGGGGACAATCGGCACTGCACAGCCTTGTGTAATTAAGTGTTATGCAATTAAGTGGGAGTTACTGATTTCATTGAAATGAGCTGCCTCCGTATATAATTAAGGAATAACTGATGCCTGGGTACATAGCTTTGCTAGACTAAAGATTAATTGCACGTTTTAAGGATGATTACAAAGGTCACATTTATTTATTTTTGAGACATTTCTGAGGTGTTTCCTGCTTTATGCAGCTTTGCATTGATCTCTGTGTAATGCTCTGCTGGGGGTTGTACACAGGACGGTTTCTCATCCCCAATTCCTCTTTCCGTCCCTTCATCACTGTCCTGTCCCTCCTCACTGGCCTCAGCTGCCCCAGTGTGCAGTTGGCACAGCCATCACAGAGTTCCACATCCAACTTGTTTAGTTCCCTCCCAATGGAACATGGGGCAGGTGACCTTGGAGGGGAGGGGGGGTGGTCTGTAGATGTTGCTAGCTCCAGTTGGTTATGTTCCCTGAGGCCTCCAATTGAGCTGTCCCCAGTCTCCTGCCATTAGCTGACCACCTTGATCATTCATTTTTAAAATCATTCATGGGTTGAGGTGCCACTTCATTTATTGTCGTTTATTGGTGCATTGCCCATCCCTAATTGTCCAGGGGGTCAACCACGTTGCTGTGGGTCTTGAGTCACATGTAGGCCAGACCGGGTAAGGATGGCAGTTTCCTTCCCTAAAGGACATTGGAGAATCAGATGGGTTTTTCAGGCAAATGATTCATTAGAGTCTTAATTCCAGACTTTTATTGGATTCAAATTCCACTATCAGCTGCGGCGAGATTTGAATCTGGATTCCAGAATGTCATCTGGGTCTCTGGGTGAACAATCCAATGATGATACCACAAGGCCATCACATTCTCATTGCCATCCAAATGGAAAGGTAATTCTCTTCATTGGCCCCATTGGTTGATACTTAAACACCAAAAAACCCATCTTCTCCCCCATCTGATTTCCCGATAGCTAATGTACTGGAAACAGGACACAACTGTGGTCTCCCTACCTCTGGCCGGGATGTCCAGCCCTGACTCCCAACTTGTTCTGGAGGTGCACCATTCAAAATGATGGAAAGGAAAATGAAGACACGCACAAGCAATTTCATCATGCGGCCTTTGGAATTAATCATTAGATGGTCAGGTCTTCTGACCAGCTCTAACCTCAGTGAGCCAGGGCGGAAGGGGAAATGATGTTAGAAAGCAGAATCGGAGGAACACAGAGTGAGGCTATAGGGCTGGGGGATGTGATGGAGATAGGCGGGCGGCTACTGAGTCAATGGAGGGATTTGAAAGCAAGGTGTTGTGGGGGAGGGGATTGGCCAGCTGTGAGTGAGGGCAACAGCTGCCTTCCAATGAGAAGCTAAGATGAAAGTTTCAGACTCTCAACTCAGTCACGTGCAGCCTCAATTCCTCACTGTAAACTAGGCTTTGGGCTTTTTGGCGTTTAACAAACACCAGAGACATGTCACACAATAGTCCAAAGTTTCAGCATCATCGATGATAAGGTCCCATCTCAGAATGTGCTACTGTTCACTGCTCTCAGCACCAAAGTGACCACAGTCCATTCAGCTCCCACACAGGGTAAAGAGGGAACTGCAAACAATGAGCAGTAAGCATAATACACAAAGCATTCGGCCTCATTAACCAGAGCTGTGCAATGAGCGTTAAATTCAGCAAGATGAACAAGTTATCAAAGTATCTGTTAACAATGGCAACGACAGCATCAGGCCACCCAACTGAACCTTGCCTGCAAGGTTCATTGGCTGAGACGGTGCCTCTTCAGCTGAAGCAATGTGCATTTCTAAGGCTCCTCTTGTGACCTTGGGCATTTCAAAAATGTTTACAGGTAGCAGGTCACTTTTTAAAGAATAGTTTCTCAAGGACTGCGAGAAACACAGTAGCTAATTTCTGCAAAGTAGGCTCCCTCAAAACACAGTTTGAAAAATCATAAACACACTGTCTTTGTCAATCTGTCAGAGGGATTGATCATGGCAACAGGGCACTGACGCCATTGTCCTTCCTCAACCTCCTGGCATTATCTGTCAGATGGACACAGAGTGTGCGTTTACAATCTTATCTGAAAATCGATAAACTAACAGGGTGACATTCCCTCAGCACTGACCCTCCGACAGTGCCCACTCCTTCAGCACTGACACTCCGACAGTGCGCCACTCCCTCAGCACTGACCCTCCGACAGTGCCCACTCCTTCAGCACTGACACTCCGACAGTGCGCCACTCCCTCAGCACTGACCCTCTGACAGTGTGGCACTCCCTCAGCATTGACCCTCTGAAAGTGCGGCGCTCCCTCAGCACTGACGCTCCGACAGTGCGGCTCTCCCTCAGCACTGACCCTCCGACAGTGCGGCGCTCCCTCAGCACTGACCCTCCGACAGTGCGGCGCGCCCTCAGCACTGACCCTCCGACAGTGCCCACTCCCTCAGCACTGACCCTCCGACAGTGCGGTGTTCCCTCAGCACTGACCCTCCGACAGTGCGGCGCGCCCTCAGCACTGACCCTCTGACAGAGCTGTGCTCCCTCAGTACTGACCCTCCGACAGTGCGGCGCGCCCTCAGCACTGACCCTCCGACAGTGTGGCGCTCCCACAACACTGACCCTCCGACAGTGTGGCACTCCCTCAGTACTGACCCTCCGACAGTGCGGCGCTCCCTTAGCACTGCAGTACCGGCAGCAGTGTAACTTTTATACGCTGTTTTGGGTTTGGAGACCTGACCTTTCGATGTTCTACTTGGATGGTGCTCCATTGGCAATTCCATCCCATGGTTCTCTGAAAATTAGGTTGGGAATCAATTTTGCTTCACACTAATAGATGGTCTCACACCACAGCCCTGTCAACTGCGCGATGTATGTGGACTCTCAGTCTCTGCGATTCGCCTGTCTATCTCCGTGTGTTCTTACTCATCTACATAGAACACAGTGAAGACTCTACCACAGAGTAATGTGGAGACGTACACAAGGGTGGAAAATGGACATTATTGAGTCCGCTGGGTCTTTATGTCAGACTGACAGCTTTATCGTCACTTTTATTGATCCTACCTTTTACAAAAAAGGTAAATAGAAAATTTTAAATTCCCCTGGAAATCACTGTCTGGATTAGGAGTCTCTGGGTTAGGGGTGTATTGCATTCCCATTGCTGTTTGAGATAATTCTCCTCATCTGCTGGGAAGAGAGTCATCTTAACATCAGCATCCTTGAAGCCACTAACAGCACGAATAAGGAGGCAAAATGATCTGAAACCAACACCCTGAGTCCAGCCAAGTGCTTAAAATGCCTGATTTCCAACCACTCAAAGTCAATCATCTCCACCCAGCTCAAGGAAGGCGCTTGAACAAGGGAAGGACAAAGGAAGTGTTTCAAAGATTCCCTGAAGGCTTCTTTCAAGAAATGCAACATTGATGTCACATGTGGGTGACCTTCGTTCAGAAGAAACCAACTTAAAGGAAACTCCTGTAATGAAGGGACATAATTTGACATGAACAAGTACAGGAAAGGAACCAGAGGAAGGGATACCAAAGCTCTCAAGACCAAGGACCACTTCCTTCTACAGGAATCGCCTGCCAAGTGCGTGGTCAGAGATGTGGTTCTCGGATCAGGCTCATCAGCTGCACAAGGCCCCACAGAAATCCACGAGCAGTGAGGCGGAATTTCCTGGGTGAATAATTAGACGTGTTAGTGAGTGAGTGCTAACTGTGGTGCCAAGTCCCCTGGGCTCTTGTGGAAATGGCTGATCAATCTGTTCCCTCCTGATGGACAACTTGTTTCCTGTAAATCCCACATGAACAAAGAAATCCCTGTTGCCATTCCCGTTTTCCTGAATAGGACTGGTTTTCAGAAGGTGAGAAAGTAGAATTAGTTCAAGCCAGATTTCAGTCTAGGATCTAACTCGCCCAGTGTTGATATGAGTTGGGAGCATAACAATTGGGAGATTTTGTTGGGGTGATTAAATTCACTGGATTTAAGAGGGATCTGCATCTTGTTCAAATAACATTGGGTGTGGGTTTAATGTGGTGGACGTTATTGCACATAATTCGAAGATTGAGTTGAGAGTTGCTTAGGGTTTTCTCAAACTACGAGATATAGCAGTGGGCTTTTTAAACTCTTTGACTGCAGTTAAACTGAGAGGTTTGGCAGACAAATTAACGGTGGAAGTAAATGCAGGATCCTTTATGTATGACATGCTTCCAGTGATTCAACAACGTTTAGAACTGGAAGAGAGGGAACCTGAAGCTGCGATGTCGCAGTTAGAATTAACTGAGATGGAGTCAGAAATGACAAAAAACAACCTGGACTTACAGAGAAAGAGAAATGGAAAGTGTTGAAATGAATAAATGGGAAAGAGATTGATAGAGGATAATTGGAGTGAGTGGCAATACAAATGGAAAGAGAAATGCAAAGGATGAAAGAATTAAGAAGAATCAGGCTCCAAAGAAATGAGAAAATTAGATTAGATTAGATTCCCTACAGTGTGGAAACAGGCCCTTTGGCTCAACAAGTCCATACCACCTCTTGAAGCATCCCACCCAGACCCATCCCCCTATAACCCACACACCCCTGAACACTACGGGTAATTTAGCATGGCCGATCCACCTAACCTGCACATCTTTGGACTGTGGGAGGAAACTGGAGCACCCGGAGGAAACGCACGCAGACACGGGGAGAATGTGTAAACTCCGCACAGACAGTTGCCTGAGGCTGGATTTGAACCTGGGTCCCTGGTGCTGTGAGGCTGCAGTGCTAATCACTGAGACACCGTACCGCCCCCAAATTAGATAACATGAGTTAGCAAATGAGAATTTTTGATTAAAGAAGGAAGAAAGAAAAGCTTAATAGTTTGGAGAATAATTATGAAGGGTTTGATTTCACTAAGTATCTACAACAAGTGACTAAATTCAATGAGGATAGAGTTGAAAGGTGTTTTATCTCATTTGAGAAAGATAAAGTTGCCACAAGAGGTTCTAACCTTAATACCACATAGTGTTTTGGCAGGTGCAGGTATGTCTATGTACGCTCGTTTATCAGAAGTACAACATGCAGAAGATGAAACTGTTAAAGAGGCAAAACTCAGTGCAAATGAGACTATGCCCCAAGCTTATCAATTAACATATAGATCGATAAGAAGCCAGTGTCCTTTAATTCCAATATAATGTTTTGAAGAAAAAGTTATCAGGGTCTTGAAAGTTTGTGTATGGCCCCAACCCAAAACCAAGCAATGGTTTATCTTTTATTATTATTTCGTTCTCTTTTACCGGGTGTGGATGTTTCGAAAATGATTTCCTGGGGCTGTGCCTTTTCGAAGAATTACTGTAAAAGCAAGAGTGAAAATGTTAGTGCAATATTTTGCAAGCTATGGATTACTTAAAGAAATACAATCAGAGCAAGGATCAACTTTTATGTCACAGTTATAGAAAGAAGTGAAAACAAATTTGGGAATTAAACAGTTTGGGTGTGTGGTATCTGTCAGCCTCGAGAGGCCATGGATCTGCGCCTGAAGTGTTTTGATTCAGCTGCTGGTGATAGCGCAGTGTGTGTTGTGCTTGTACAGGCCCACATGGGAGTGACAGTCTCGGTTGCAGCGACTGCATTTGAAGACACTCTCCTCCAGTGTTGCCGTGTTGCGTTCTTTCTGTCGAGCGCGCTTCTCCTCAGCGGCAAGCCTCAGTTTCTTCTCTCCTTGCTCCAGCCCTCTGCGTAGTTCCCATCTCAACATATTCTGTTTACATATTCTGTTTATCATCCACAATCTCAGGGTGAGAGGGAAAGATAGCATTAATCTTTCAACACCATGCTTACAGCTTCTTGCCCATAATGCCCTATAGATTAGGAAAAGGGAATTCCCTCCTTACTGTTTGCCTTAGGGACTCTTCTAATGAGACAGAAAGTAGGAGCTGGAATGTGCTATTTGGCCTTTCAAGTCTATTCTGCCATTCTATAAGATCATGGCTGACCTCGTGTTCCTGCTTTCTCCCCCATACCCTTTGGTCTCTTTAGCCCGAGAACTACATCTAACTCCTTCTTGAAATCAGTCCATGTTTTCTATGGCTAAGAATTCCACAGGCTCCCCACTCTGTCTGGGTGAAGACATTTCTCCTTATCTCAGTCCTAAATGGCCTACTCCTTATCCCAAGACTGTGACCCCTGGTTCTGAACTCTCCGGTCATCAGGAATGTCCTTCCTGTGTGTCTCCCTGTCTTTGCGGTGGCACGGTGTCTCAGTGGTTAGCACTGCAGCCTCACAGCGCCAGGGACCCGGGTTCGATTCCCACCTCGGGCCGCTGTCTGTGTGGAGGTTGCGCATTCTCCCCGTGTCTGCGTGGGTTTCCTCCGGGTGCTCCAGTCTCCTCCCACAGTCCAAAGATGTGCAGGCTAGGTGGATTGGCCATGTTAAATTGCCTGTAGTGTTCAGGGGTGTGTGGGTTATAGGAGGATGTGTCTGGGTGGGATGATCCAAGGGGCAGTGTGGACTTCTTGGGCCAAAAGTCCTGTTTCCACACTGTAGGGAATCTAATCTAATCTAGTCCTGTTAGGATTTCATAGGTTATTGTGAGAACCATCTTCATTCTTCTAACAGCCAGTGAGTACAGTCCTAAGTGATCTGGTTCTGCCATGCCAGAAGTCAGTCAGGTAAACCTTTGTTGAACTCCCTCCTTCGCCAGGACATCTTTCCTCAGGTAAGGAGTTAGATTTTCCCAGGTGTGGTTTCACTAATGTCATGTACAATTGTAGCACAGAGCAGTTACAGTTGCTTCTGTACTCGAATCCTTTCACAATGAAGGCTACCATCTCATTTACCTTCGTCACCAGCTGCTGCACCTAAAATATTTACCTTCAGCAACTGATGATGAAGGACACTCAGGGTCTCCCGTTACACCTCCCCCTTTCCCAATCTATCACCATTCAGTGATAATCTGCCTTTCTGTTTTTGCTACCGAAGTGGGAACCTCACATTTATCCACATTTTACTGTATGTGCCATGTATTTGCTCACTCGCTCACCTTGTCCAAATCACGCTGATGCGCTTTTTGAAAAATATTTATTCACAGGATGAGGGTGTTGCTGACCAGGCAGCATTTATTACCATCCCTAATTGCCCAGGGGGCAGTAGAGAGTCAACCACATTGCTGTGGGTCTGGAGTCACATGTAGGCCAGACCAGGTAAGGATGGCAGTTTCCTTCCCTAAAGGACATTAGCGAACCAGATGGGTTTTTCTGACAATCAATGGATTCACGGTCACCATTAGACTCCCCCAGATTTTTATTGAATTCAAATACCACCCTCTGCCATGGAGGGATTCAAATCCAGGTCCCCACAACATTACCCAACATTACTCTGGATTAAAAGTCCAGTGATAATACTAATAGGTAATCATCTCCATTCATCTCTGCATGCTTCTCACAGATCACCCTCTCACCCAGCCTTGTGTCATCTATAACCCTGAAGATATGACATTCAGTTTTCTCACCTCAGTCATTAAGATATATTGTGAGCATCTGGTCTGCAGACATCAACCCACGGGATTTTAAATAATAAAATTTGAGGCTGGATGAACACAGCAGGCCCAGTAGCATCTCAGGAGCACAAAAGCTGATGTTTCGGGCCTAGACCCTTCATCAGAGAGGGGGATGGGGTGAGGGTTCTGGAATAAATAGGGAGAGGGGGGAGGCGGACTGAAGATGGATAGAAAAGAAGATAGGTGGAGAGGAGAGTATAGGTGGGGAGGTAGGGAGGGGATAGGTCAGTCCAGGGAAGATGGACAGGTCAAGGAGGTGGGATGAGGTTAGTAGGTAGGAGACGGAGGTGCGGCTTGGGGTGGGAGGAAGGGATGGGTGAGAGGAAGAACAGGTTAGGGAGGCAGAGACAGGCTGGACTGGTTTTGGGACCAGCCTGTCTCTGCCTCCCTAACCTGTTCTTCCTCTCACCCATCCCTTCCTCCCACCCCAAGCCGCACCTCCATTTCCTACCTACTAACCTCATCCCACCTCCTTGACCTGTCCGTCTTCCCTGGACTGACCTATCCCCTCGCTACCTCCCCACCTATACTCCTCTCCACCTATCTTCTTTTCTCTCCATCTTCGGTCCACCTCCCCCTCTCTCCCTATTTACACCAGAACCCTCACCCCGTCCCCCTCTCTGATGAAGGGTCCAGGCCCGAAACGTCAGTTTTTGTGCTCCTGAGATGCTGCTGGGCCTGCTGTGTTCATCCAGCTCCACACTTTGTTATCTTGGATTCTCCAGCATCTGCAGTTCCCATTATCACTAACCCACGGGATTTGGTCCTTTTGAACTAAAATGCGGGCATCGGGTGAAAGGGCCATTTAAGCTAATTAAAGAATTCTTAATAACCTAAAGATCAGGAGCTACAATTCCAATCTATATGATAAGCCTCTGAGAGAAACTGATAAATACATGTGGGTTAGTTGAAAAATATTTGAAGAAGGCCAGACAAATGATGAAAATTAGAAGAGATAAAAAGGTCAAAGTTTGAAATGTTGTTGGAGGAGACAAAGTGCCAGTGTGACCTGGGGAACCTTTAAAAGCAAGGTTCATTAAACCCTTTCAAATCAAAAAGATGTAAATTAATGATGTGCTGAATACTCCTGAAGTGGAGAAGGAATCAGCGAGTGTACCATGTTAACATTTCAAAAGAAAATTGAATAAATATTTGAAAAATTAATAATTTACGCAGCCAAGAGGCAAGAAAAGGTGGAGGGAGGGCGAGGGGATTAATTGAATTGCCATTTCAATGAACTGGCACAGGCACAATGGGCTGAATGGGCTGAATGGCTTGCTGTGCTGTAAGATGCTGTGACTTTGACTGTTGCTGGTGATTTTATAAAATAATTGTGAATTTATTCATTTCCCAATGACCTTATTCCTGTCAATGTGACTTTGAGGAGGCTGAGGAAAGCAGAGACAGCGAGAGAGTGAAAGAGGGCGAGACAGAGAGAGGGTTTAGTAAGATTAGGAAGGCTTGCCCTCCTATATCTCCTTACATGTTTGGACAGAGGCAGAAAATGAGAAACTCTGGGCCAGCTTGACCTTTGTCATTGGTAAGATTTTAGTGTCCATTATTAAGGATGCAAGATAAAACAGGACTGAGTCAAGATTACAGAGATCTTAACCAATTAGGTCAATGGGCTGAGGGGTGGCAGCTGGAGGTTAATTTGGATAAATGTGAGGTCTTGCATTTTGATAAAACAAACAAGGACAGGATTTATAAAATTAATGGTAATCATGAGGGACATAGTTAAGGTATAGAGTAAAGGTACTTTCCCTAGGGAGGGGGCATATTTTTAAGGAGAGAGGAGAAAGTTTTAAAAAGAACGTGAGGGTCAACATTTTTACACTGAGAGTGGCGCATGCCAGAGGAAGTGGTGAATGTGGGTACAGTTACAACGTTTTTAAAACTCATTTGGATAGGTTCATGAATTGGAAAGGTTTGCAGGGAAATCGACAAAGCGACGGCAGTTGGGGCCAGTTTAGCTTGGGCACATGGTCAGCATGGGCTAGTTGGACTGAAAGATCTGTTTCTGTGCTGTGTGACTGTATGTTCTCACATTGCCTTAAAATTCTTTACAGAGAATGAAGTAGTATTTAAAGTACAGTCTTTTTTTTATTCATTCACACTATAAGGCCATTTCTGGCTAGACCAGATTTTATTGCCCATCCCTAATTGTCCAGGGGGCAGTTAAGAGCCAACCCCATTGCTGTAGATCAGGAGCTACATGTAGGTCAGACCAGTTACGAATAGCAGTTTCCTTCCCTAAAGGGCGTGTTTCTGATTAATCAACAATGGATTCATCGTCATCATTAGACTCTTAATTCCAGATTTTTATGGAATTCAAATTCCATCATCTGCCGTGGTGGGATTCGAACCGAGTTTCCAGAACATCACCCGAGTCTCTGGATTAATAGTCCACAATAATACCACCAGGCCATTGCCTCCCCTACATGAGCTGCAGCACTCAATTTGCACATAGAATGCTCCGACAAGCAGCCACTTGATAATTTGGTAAATCATCAGTTTCTGTGATTTTATTTGGGGAATAAATATTGGCCCCAGGACCCTGGAGGAGAATTGTATGTGAATACACACAGCATCTGAAACAAAACAGATAAACAGAGACCACAGGCAACAATGAATATGCACGATCTGGTACAGAGACATGGTGATCCTAATGTTGAAGATCATAGGTCATTTAGGAAGGATAGGAAACTAGGAGGGGTGGCTCTGTTAGTTAATAATAGTATTAGCACAACAGAGAGAGTTGACCATTGTTCATGAAACTAATAGAGTGTAAGAGTTTCTTTAAATGTATAAAAGGCAAAAGAGAGGCAAAAGTGGACATTGGACCACGGGAAAATGACGGTGGAGAGATAGTAGTGGGAAAAACAAGGAAATGGCTGGGGAACTGAATAATTACTTTGCATCAGTCAACACAGTGGAAGACACGAGTAATATCCTAAGAATTCAATAGAGCCAGCGGGCAGAGCTGAGTCTCGGGGGGGAAGGTGCTAGTAAAACCGATTGGCCTGAAGGTGGATAAATCACCTGGACCCGATGGACTACACTCCAGAGTTCTAAAGGAGATCTTGAAGAGATTGTGGAAATGTTAGTGGTGATCTTTCAGGAATGCGAGAATCAGGAAATATCCCAGAGGAGTGGGAAATCGCTAACGTGACACCCCGGTTTAAAAAGGGAGAAGGCAAAAGATGCAAAATTACAGATCGATTAGCCTAACCTCAGTCGTGGGTAAGATTTTGGAGTCTATTGTAGAGGAAGAGATTTCTGAATATTTGGAAATGTATAGTAAAACAGGGCAGGGTCAGCATGGTTTCATCAAAGGGAGGTCATGCCTGACAAATCTGTTAGAATTCTTTGAGGAAGTAATGAGGAGGGTAGACCAAGGAGAGCCAATGGATATTATCTACCTGGGCTTCAAGAAGGCCTTTGATAAGGTGCCGCACAGGAGGCTGCTGAGTAAGATAAGGGCCCATGGTGTTAGAGGCAAGGTGCTAGCATGGATAGAAGATTGGCTGTCTGGCAGAAAGCAGGGAATGGGGATAAAGGGCTCTTTCTCAGGACGGCAGCTGGTGACAAGCAGTGTTCCATAAGTGTCAATGTGACCACGACTTTTCACTTTATACATTAATGATCTAGATGAAGGAACTGTGGGCATTCTGGCTAGGTTTGCAGATGATACAAAGATAGGTGGAGCGACAGGCAGTATTGAGAAGTTGGGGAGGCTGTAGAAGGGCTTGGGCAGGTTGGGAGAGTGGATAAAGAAGTGGCAGATGGAGTACAATGTGGGAAAGTGTGAGGTTACGCGCATTGGTAAGATGAATAAAAGCATTGACTATTTTCTAAATGCAGAGAAAATTCAGAAGTCTGAAGTGCAAAGAGATTTGGGAGTCCTAGTCCAGGATTCTCTCAAAGTAAACTTGCAGGTTGAGTCAGTAGTCAGGAAGGCAAATGCGATGTTGGCATTTATTTTGAGACAACTTGAACAGAAAAATAGGGATGTACTACTGAGGCTCAATAATGCTCTGGCCAGGCCACATTTGGAGTATTGTGTGCAGCTTTGGGCCCCATATCTCAGGAAGGATGTACTAGCGCTAGAGCGGGTTCAGAGGAGGTTCACGAGAATGGTCCCAGGAATAGGAAGCTTAACATATGAGGAACGTTTGAGAACTCTGGGACTATACTCATTGGAGTTTAGAAGGATGAGGGGGGATCTAACTGAAACTTACAAAATACTGAATGGCCTGGACAGAGCAGATGTTGGGAAGATGTTTCCATTGGTGGGAGAGACTGGGACCCGAGGGCACAGTCATCGAGTAAAGAGAAGACCTTTTAGAACGGAGATAAGGAGAAACGTCTTCACCCAGAGAGTGGTGAATCTATGGAAGGCAGTGGAGGCCAGGTCATTGAGGACATTTAAGAATGAGATAGATCGGTTCTTGGTTATCAAGGGGATCAAGGGTTACCGAGAGAAAGCGGGAGAATGGGGTTGAGGAACTTATCAGCCATGATTGAATGGTGGAGCAGATGCGATGGGCCAAATGGCCTAATTTCTGCTCCTACATTTTATGGTCTTCTGGTCTTAAAATGTGGGAACAGTTTGACTCGAAATGAGAAAGGACAAAGACAAGAAGTAACTTGCAGGTGTTCAGACCCGTTAATAGTAACTACATAATGAGTGATGCATAAATGAAGAAATTAGGACAGTCTGTCAGAAAAGCACGGCCATAATTGTGGAAAGTTTTAGATTAAATATAACTGTAAATGTCAGAGGGGCAAAGGTAGCAACAGATGTTTGTGATGGTTTCTTAGAACAGCATGTTTTGGAGCTGAGCAGAGAGCATGCTGTGTCATAGCCAGTGAAATCATAGAATCCTGATAGTACAGAAAGAGGCCATTTGGCCCATCAAGTCTACATGAACCTCCAAAGAGCATTCCACCTAAACCCAGCCCCCTACCCTATCCCATGGCTAGCCCACTTAGCCTGCATATTGCCTGCACACTATGGATAATTTAGCACAGCCAATCCACACAACTTGCACATCTTTGGAGGAAACCCACGCAGACATAGGGAGAACATGCATACACATTACAGAGAGTCACTCAAGGCTGGAATCAAACCCAGGTCCCTTGTGCAGTGAGGCAGCAGTGCTAACCTCTGAGCCACCGTGTTGTGTAATGTAGTAGGATTAATTAATGATTTTATGGTGAAGGCATCCTTATGTGAGTGCCAATAGGATTGAATTTAACTTTCAGTTTGAGGGAGAGAAGAATGGGCCTGAGACTACATTGTAAATCAAAAAGGGAATTATGAAAGCACAAAAACATAGTTGTCTGTAGTGAATTGGCAAATTAGATTAAAGGGCAGATCGATAGATATTTAAGATTATTTCAGAATACATGGAATAGACATTCTCCACTAAGAAAAACAAAGTCCAACAGATGGACCCAACATTGATGGTTAAATAGAAACATCGAAGATAATATCAAACAAAAAGGAAAAACATCTAATTCTGCAAACTGTGTCTGATCAGAGACAAAGAAACAGCAAAGAATGACCAAAAAATTAATAAACAGGGAAATGTTAGAGAATTGGAGTAATTTAGGCAGAAATATAAAAACAGATGTTGAAAGTTATATAGATATTTTAAAAACAGAGTTGACAAAGTGGGAGTGAGAATGGAGAATTAATAATGGAAAATAAGGAATTGGCAGATGAATTGAGCAGGTGTTTTGCAACAGTCTTCACTGTAAAGGACAAAAGTAATATTCCAGAGGCAGTGATAAATCAGAAAATAGAAGGGAGGGTGGAACTCAGGAAAATCATAACCACCAGGGAAATGATACAGAATAAATTATTGGAGCTGTGGCTGACTATATCCCAGGCAGGCCTTAATCACATCACCCTAGGAATTTAAAGGAGCCAGACAGTTAATGCATTGGATTTAACTTTCCAATCTTCCCTGATCCAAAGAAGATTCTTTTTGTTTGGAAGGTTTTGAAAATAACTCCTTTATTCAAAAAGAGAGAAAAGCAGAAAGCAGGATAATCCAGTCAGTTAGCTTCACATCTGTAATTGGAAAATTGTAACAAGCTATCACTATAGAAGTTGTAGCAGGGCACTTGGTAAAATTCAAGGTAATCAGGCAGAGTCAACATGGTGTTGTGAAAGGGGAATCATGTTTGATTGTTCTATTGCAGCTCTTTGAGAAGGTAGCATAAGTTGTGGAGAAAGGGAAACTAATGGATGTACAACCCAGAAGGTATTTCATAAGGTGTCACATAAAGTTTATTGCAGAAAATAAAGGTGCATTGTGTTGGGGTCACATATTGGCATGGAGAGAGTGGCTGACTAACAGGAAGCAGATAGGAGGTGTAAATAGGAATAACAGAGTGTGGAGCTGGAGGAACAAAACAGGCTAGGCAGCATCAGAGGAGCAGGAAAGCTGACGTTTCAGGTTGGGACCCTTCTTTATCTCAGAGATGTAACTAGATCTTTTTCAAAATGGAAAGATATAATGAGTGGTGAGCTATTGGGATCGATGCTGGTACATTAACAGTTTACAATTTATATGAGTGAAGGGTCTGAATGTACAGTTGCCAAATTTGCTGATGACACAAAATTAGGTAGGAAAGAAAGATGTGAAGGGGACATGAGGTGATTACAAAAAGATATAGATAGGTCAAATGAATGGGCAAAGAAATTACAAATGGACTATAGTGTGGGAAAATGTGAAATTGACCATTTTGGCGCAAAGAATAAAAAATAAGCATGTTATCTAAATATGAGATTAAAAAGGCCTGAGATGCAGAGGGATCTGAATGTCACAATCTGTGTGTCACAAATTGTTAGTACTCAGGGATTTTTCTACTCCCAGCTCCGAAACAGGAGGCGAGCCCCGGGGGGATAGAGGAAGTGCTTCAGTGATATCCTCAAGGCCTCACTGGGGAAGTGCAACATTCCCATAGACACTGGGGAATCACTGGCATAAGTCTCTCCAAAGTGGAGGAGGAGATTCTGGGAAGACGTCGAACACCTCGGGACTTGCTGTTGGGAAAAAGCGGAAAAACAGTGAAAGGGGTGCACTGTCACACCAACACCCCCATCCATCCCCTTCCCAAAACCACACCTGCCTCAAGTGTAGCCTGCGGTATCCCCATCGGTCTGGACAGCTGCATACAGACTCACCCTGAGAGGTGGAACAGAATTATCCCCGTCTGTGAGGGACTGGCGATGGTGATGAGTACACAGGTACAGCAAGTGGAAGCAGGTCCTATAGTGATTTTTAAAGGGCATGCATTGACAAATACACGAACGGGGTGGGAATAGAGGGATATGGTCCGCTGAAGGGTAGGGGGTTTTATTTGTGGCGGGCAGCATGTTGGTGCAGGCTTGGAGGGCCAAAGGGCCTGCTCCTGTGCTGTAATTTTCTTTGTTCTTTTATTTGTTTAAGAAGGGTGGCAGGGATAATCCATAAGCCTTGTGTCAGTGGTAGGGAAATTATTGGAGAGGATTGTTCGAGACAGGATTTACTCCCACCTGGAAGTCAATGGCGTATTAGCGAGAGGCAACATGGTTTTGTGAAGGGGAGGTCATGTCTCACTAACTGGAGTTTTTTGGGGAAGTGATGACAATGATTGATGAGGGTAGGGCAGTGGATGTTGTCTACTTGGACTTCAGTAAGGCCTTGACATAGTCTCTCATTGAAGGCTGAAACAGAAGGTAAAGTTACATGGGGTCAGAGGTGAGCTTATAAGATGGATAAAAAAAGAGTCAGTCATTGAAGACAGAGGGTAGCAGTGGAAGGGTGCATTTCTGAATGGAGGGCTGTGACTAGTGGCGTTCCTCAGGGATCAGCGTTGGGGCCTTTGCTCTTTGTAATATATATAAATGATTTGGAGGAGAATGTAACTGGTCTGATTAGTAAGTTTGTCATTGACACAAAGGTTGGTGGAATTGCGGATAGTGATGAGGACCGTCAAAGGATACAGCAGGATATAGATTGGTTGGTGACTTGGGCAGAGAGATGGCAGATGGAGTTTAATCAGGAAAAATGTGAGGTAATGCATTTCAGAAGGTCTAATCCAGATGGAAAATATACAATAAATGGCAGAACCCTTAAGAGTACTGATAGGCAGAAGGATCTGGGTGTACAGGTACACAGTTCACTGAAAGTGACAATGCAGGTGGAGAAGGTAGTCAACAAGGCATAGAACATAGAACATAGAACATAGAACATAGAACATTACAGCGCAGTACAGGCCCTTCGGCCCTCAATGTTGCGCCGACCTGTGAAACCGATCTGAAACCTATCTAGCCTACACTATTCCATTATCATACAGATGATCAGAGGATTAGATAGAGCAGACAGTGAGAGCCTTTTTCCTCGGATGGTGATGGCTAGCATGAGGGGACATAGCTTTAAATTGAAGGGCGATAGATATAGGACAGATGTCAGAGGTAGGTTCTTTACTCAGGGAGTAGTAAGGGCGTGGAATGCCCTGCCTGCAACGGTAGTAGACTCACCAACTCAGCATGCTTGCCTTCATCAGCCGGGGCATTGAATTTAAAATTTGGCAGATAATATTGCAGCTTTATAGCTTAGTTAGGCCACATTTGGAATATTATGTTCAATTCTGGTCTCCACACTACCAGAAGGATGTGATGGCTTTGGGGTTGGCACAGTAAAGATTTACCAGGATGTTGCCTGGTATGGAGGGCAGTAGCTGTGAGGAGAGGTTGGAGAAATCTGCGTTGCTGTCACTGGAATGACAGAGGTTGAGGAGCGACCTGATAGAGGTCTACAAGGTTATGAAGGGCGTGGACAGAGTGGACAATCAGAAGCTTTTTCCCCGCGGTGGAAGAGTCAGTTACCAGGGGCCATGGGTTTAAGGTGCGAGGGGCAAGGTTTAAAGGTGATGTACGAGGCAAGATTTTTTTACACAGAGGGTGGTGGGTGCCTGGAACTCGCAGCTGGGGGAAGCAGTGGAAGTAGATACTATAGTGAATTTTAAAGGGCGTCTTGACAAATACATGAATAGGATGGGAATAGAGGGATACGGTCCCCGGAAGAGTAGGGGGTTTTAGTTGTGACAGGCAGTATGTTGGTGCAGGCTTGGAGGGCCAAAGGGCCTGTTCCTGTGCTGTAATTTTCTTTGTTCTAACATTATCATGTATAATGAGGTATATTGAATCCAAAAAATGGAGGATATGCTCCAGTTATACAGGGTGTTGGTGAGACTATACCCTGAGTACTGTGTGCGTTATTAATCTCCTTATTTAAGAAAGGATGTAAATGTGTTGGAGACTGTTCGGAGAATGTTTGTTGGACTTATGCCTGGAATAAGAGAGTTGCCCAATGAGGAAAGGTTTGGTTTGTATCCATTGCAGTGTAAGAGAGTAAGAGGTGTCTCGAATGAAACAGGTAAGATCCTGAGGAATCTTGACAGGTTTGTTGTGAAGAGAATGTTTCCTCTTCTGGCTGAATCTGGAACTAGGTGCTTCTGTTAGAAATCAAGACTCACCCACTTGAAACAGAGCTGGAGCGCAGTATTTCCTCTCAGGGGGTGGTGAGCCTCTGGAAGTCTGTTCCTGAAAAGGTGGTGAAGCAAAGTGCTGGAATATTTTTAAGGACAGATTCTCGTTCAGCAAGAGGGTAAAAGGCAGAAATGTGGATTTGAGATTGCAAACAGATCAGCAGGCTCAAGAGACTGAATGGCCTACTCCTGCTTTTTTTTTAAGCCTATTTTTCCTAAGCAGCCTGTTCAGAGATGTTATTACACATTTCTGGAGCAGGTGGGACTTGAACCTGGTAAAGCCACTGTGCGACAGAGTCCTCATACCCCAGATTCTAATTTCTATGTTTGTATGGGGCTCATCTGCTCTGACAGTCATAGAGCTGTACAGCACAGAAGCAGACCCTTTGGCCCTACCCGTCCATGCTGACCAGAAATCCTAAATTAATCCAATCCCATTTGCCAGCATTTGGCCCACATCCTTCTAAACCCTTCCTATTCATGTACCCATCCAGATGCCTTTTAAATGTTGTAACTGTACCAGCCTCAATTCCTCTGGCAGCTCATTCCATACATGGACCACCTTTTGCGTGAAAAGGTTGCTCCTTCCGCCCCTTTTAAATATTTCCCCTCTGCCCTTAAACCTATGCTGCCTAGCTCTGGTCTCCCCGACCCTGGGAAAAGGATCCTGGTAACACACCATTCTGATGTCTTGCTGTTGGCTGCAGAAACATCTATTTGTGGCCTTGACGAGAGAGTCCCCTGCCACCATTGATCGCTTGGAACCTGAAATATCCCTCATTATAGTAAAGTTAGTCGCAATACAGGTAACCCAGCTGTCAGTGCTACATTCACCTGAGAGTCCATTGCCCCCTACATTTTCCAAAACAACATCCTTGTTTGAGATGGGGATGGCCACAGGAGACCCGTACATTACCTGCCTCCCTCTCCTATCTTTCCTAGACATGCCCATTTACCTAACTCTATCTGGGATTTTTCTACCATCGTAGACCTGCCATCCATCACACCCCCTGGCTCTTGTAAAATTCCTTCTTGCCTCTAACTGCTGCTCCAAATGATCCATGCGATCCAGTAGGATTCCTAACCAAACACACTTCCTGCAGACATAATCATCGGGAACATGAAAATTGTCTCTTGTTTTCCACATCCAACAGGGACGGTGCATCACTCTGCTCATGGCCATCTCTGCACTTTAATCCACAAACCCAGAAAATAGCGCAGCTCTGGGGAAGGGTCACCAGGCCTGAAACATTAACTGTTTTTCTCCTTCACTGACGCTGCCAGACGTGCTGAGCTTTTCCAGCAACTTCTGTTTTTGTTCCTGATTTACAGCGTCCGCAGTTCTTTCAGATTTTATTTAAACAGCACATCTTGTTGGAGCAGTGACGGTGAGACTGCTTCGCTTTGTCGGAGAGGACAGGCAGATCATTGTCATATGGAGTTCTCCCGAAAGTTGGCACTTCTGACACAGCAGCGCTCTCTCAGCATCAGCTTGGAGTGTCTATCCCAATTTTTTTGTAGACAGTTAAGCACATGCTCCTCTACCTGTGAGGAGTGCTAGCAGCTCAGAATTCCAGTCTGTGGAAGTTGAGGAAGGTGTGACATTAACTTTGCAATGTCTAGACTGCAGGGTGAGTCCCTTCTTCCTGTTATTGCCGCTTGTAACTCACTGAAGAAAACCAATAAAATTGAATCAAACCAAAGATCCAGGTTGCCAAAGAAGATCATAGAATCCCTACAATGTGGAAGCAGGCCATTGGGCCCAACACGTCCACACCAACCCTTGGAGCGTCCCACCCAGAACCATTCCCCGATAGCCCATCTAATATATGTCCCTGCACTCTACTGGCAGTTTAGCATGGCCAATCCACCTAGCCTGCACATCTTTGGACTGTGGAAGGAAACTGGAGCACCCGGAGGAAACCCACGCAGACACGGGGAGAATGTGCAAACTCCACACAGACGGTTACCCGAGGCTGGAATTGAACTTGGGTCCCTGGCACTGTGAGGCAGCAGTGCTAACCACTGAGACACCGTACCATGTAATTCCTCCTTAGCCTGCTGAAGGTAGGGGTTGTATATTTATCGCAAAACTTTACTTTTTCTTTCCCTTCATTTTCTCTTCGCCTCATCCTAACAGTAAAGCTAGACCCTGGCTTCACATTTTATCCATTCACACCTCCAGAACTTTGTCTGAATGTTCATTCTGATGGTGCATGGTACCAGGAATCTGTTCAAGCAAAGGAAACAGCAGAGCTGAACCTTGCCTGGCTACATCTGGGAGCACTGGAATGAGATCCCCTCAATAAACTGTCACCACTCCCACCCTTTCTCCTGCCCAGTGCTTCTGCTTTTCAGAGATATTGAGAACAGTTGCAGCCCTCCCTCCTTCCATCATGTTTTCACCATCCCAAAACCCCATTTCGAGATGGGCTAGCACTGCTGGAGGCTTTCGGAAAGGCAGTTATTGTGTCTGGTGAATGCTGAGTGCAGGAGAACAGTTTGTGATAATTACAGTCAGATTATTTAGGACTGAAATTGAAGCACTTTCCAAATTGGGAGTATTTGTTTGTTTATTTATTCATAAGGTGTGGAAACAGGTCGTTGGGCTCAGTAAGTCCACACCGATCCATGGAGCATCCCACCCAAAACCATCCCCCAATATTTATTGCCTCATCCCCATTTACTCAGAGGTTATTTCAGAGTGAACCACATTGCTGTGGGTCTGGAGTCACATGTAGGCAGCTTAGGATGGCAGTTTCCTTCCCTAAAGGACACTAGTGATCCAGTTAGGTCTTTTCCTGACAATCTACAATGGTTAGTCCAGTAAGAGCAATTGCAGAAATAATTGTAAAATAAAGTGGTACAAATCGAGGGATACAAGACACTTTCAAGCTACGCAGCATAATCCTTCTTAATAGCTGGGTTTTCATCCAGGCTCTGCACACTGTCTGAGGCTAACACAAGCTCCCTGAGGTTTGATGACCAAGGTGGTTAATATTGTTGAAGATCAATCATCCCAATCCCAAGGCATAACCTAAAAAGAAAGGAAACAGGAACAGAGCAGGGCTGTCAGTCCTATTGAGTCCAACCTGCTGTTCAATCAGAGAATGAGCTGCCGAAGGAAGTGGTGGATGCTGGTACAGTTACAACATTTAAAAGGCATCTGGATGGGTACTTGGACTGGAAGAGTTTAGAGAGACATGGGCCTAATGGGACTAAATTAAGTTGGACCAAAGGGCCTATTTCTATGACCCTATGGCTGCCCTTGGGCTGCATCTCACTGCCCAAAGCCTTGATTCTCTGATAGACCAAACCTGTCCAAACCCACCCTTAGCAGTGGAGCATCAATAAACCTCAAGTGAATTTCAAAGATTCACATTGATTTGAATGAATAATTGCCCTTATCCTGAGACTGTGACCCCTCACCCAGCCTGTGCTTTAAGTTTTCAGTTGGTGTGAAGCAATCTCTCAGGGTTTACCCTGACAAGCCCCTTCGAAAATTGCATGTTTCAGTGAAATTATCCCTTGTTCCCCTAAATGTCAAGAAATATGAGCCTAGTATTTTTGCAGGAGTTATTCAGGGCACACATTTCTAAACAATCTGCTCAGACATGTTGAGCCACAGCCTTCTGGCTCAGAGATAAGGAGACTACCATTGAATCATAAGAACTTCCCAAGGTTGGCATGAATATTCACACTTTCTATTCATCCTGTTCAGAATTGAATTGACACACAGCTGGAGCAGGTCGGTGGGTCTTCGGCATCTACAAGATGCACCGCAGAAACTCACCAATGCTACTTCAACAGAACACCAAAGCTGCAAATGTTACCATCTCAGATGGCCCAGAGCAGCTGACACATGGGAACACCATTGCCTCTTCAAGTCCCCCTTTAAGCCACACAACATCCTGACGTGGAAATATATCGCTGTTCCTTCAGTGTCGCTGGGTCAAAACCCTAGAACTCTCTAAGAGTAACCCACAGCACATGGGCTACAGTTGTTCATCAAGGCAGCTCACTCCCGCCTTCTCCAGGGGCAACTAGACCAAGTAGTGATAGTATATCTTGAGATCCAATGTAGAAGGAAAGCCCACTATTTTAGGTACGCTTGTGCATGTCTGAACATGGGTGCATGTTTGTGTAAAAGCGTTGTGAAAAATTTAGCTTAATTTTCAAATATGCCAGATGTGAAAATTTGCAACCAGCGAATTTGCACCTAGGTATGGATGCTGTGTTGTGATCTCCTTGAAGGACCCATTAACCTTAGCATCTAGTCCTGCTTGTTATAGAATGCATGTAATTTTCACATTCTGCTTCTGATTATGAAGTGCAGCATTTTAATAACTCTCTATTTTGCCCTGCCTCTATCCTCTCTTTCATCTCTCTCTCTCTCTCTCTCTCTCTCTCTATATTTCTGCCACCCACAGAATATTTACATAAGAACTGGCAAAAAAGATTGCAGGGTGGGTGGTGGTGGGTGGGGTGGGATTGTGGAATCATGTTTTTTGTTTCCTGTCTCCCTCCTGCTTCAGTCTCTGTCAAATTGTCCTTGTGTTAAATGCGGACAGAAACATCGCAGGTCCCGATCGCTAGGTCTGAGACTGATACTAAGGACCAGTGTCAGTCCATAATCTAGGTGACTGAAAGACAGGACTGTGCTGTCGGTGAGGTGGGGTGTCATGTCATCAGGCTGGAAGATCATTCTACCCTCAGCTGTCAATTCACCAGCAAAGCCCCAACCATGGCATTTATCACTGAGTTATGGAATCGTATAGCACAACAGAGGCCTTTCAGCCCATTGAGTCTGTACCATCAAAATACACTACTACTTACACTGGTCACACTTTCCACACTAGGCCTATAGCTTTGAAAGTTCTAACACTTCAAGTGCTCACCCAAGTACTTTGTAAAGATTATGAAGTTTCCTGCCCCCACTACCCTCCCAGGCAGTGCATTCCAGATCCTCACCACCCTCTGAGTGAGAAATGTTTCCCTCAAATCCTCTTGAAACATCCTGCCCCTTGCCTTAAATTTATGTCCTCTTGCTATTAACTTTGTGATGAAGGGGAACAGCTGCTTCCTATCTACTCTGTCCATGTTCCTAATGATGTTATTAGTGTTATTACTAATGTTGGGGCAGCTCAGTGGCTGAGTGGTTAGCACAGCAGCCTCACCGCACCAGGGGCCCTGGTTCGATTCCAGCCTCGGGCGACTGTCTGTGTGGAGTTTGCACATTCTCCCCGTGCCTGTGTGGGTTTCCTCCGGGGGCTCCGGTTTCCACCCACAGCCCAAAGCTGTGCAGGTTAGGGTGGATTGGCCATGCTAAATTACCCTTGGTGTTGAGGGATGTGTAGGTTAGGTGTTGTAGGGGGATGGGTCTGAGTGTCGGTGTGGACTTGTTGGGCTGAAGGGCCTGTTTCCACACTGTGGGGGTTCTATATTAGAAAAACTTCTTTCAAGGCCCCTTCAGACTTCTCTGCATCAAAGAAAACAACCCAAGCTTACCCAGCCTCACTTCATCGCTGAAATGCTCCGTCCCCAGTAACATCCTGGGGAACCTCCTTTGCAACCCCGCCAGTGCAAATCACATCCTTCCTATAGTGTGGAGACCAGAACTGTACACAGTGCTCCCACTGCCGTCTAACCAAAGTTCTGTCCAGTTCCAACATAGCGTCCCTGCTCCTGTAATCTATACCACGGCTGATAAAGCCTGTGTCCCATATGTCTTCTTAACGCTGACACTAACCATTCCTACTACCTTTAGGGATCTGTGGATAAACAGGCTTCCCAGTGCCCAACCAATCATTAATGATCTCGTTGTCTTCAAACAATTGTCCAGTTCTGTTGATGTTACACTGACAACATGCATGGCAACTCACCTGACTTCACTTTGTTTACTGCTCTGCGAACTGCTGAATCGATAACGATCAATTAATAAAGCTGTGCTTTGGTTTCAGGTTCAGCAAGAAGTACATTTCCACCACACCTTCTGCAAAGTCACAGCCCATGAAGTACTCTTGCAGATCAGTATCTGTGATACTGTCGGAAACAATGCAGGAAATTTGCACACAGCAAGGTACCACAAAACAGAAAGTTGACAATTAGCAGCTCATCCGCTTGTGTAGAGATACATACTGGTCCAAGACACAGGGGACATACCCCTTCAGATGGCACCATTCGTATTTTTTTTGATGTCTGGCTTGAAGGTCAGAAGGGGTAGGGCATGTCACAGCATCTGCCTTCTGACAGTGCGGCGCTCCCTCAGCACTGACCCTCCGACAGTGCGGCGCTCCCTCAGCACTGACCGTCCGACAGTGCGGCGCTCCCTCAGCACTGACCCTCCGACAGTGCGGCGCTCCCTCAGCACTGACCCTCCGACAGTGCGGCGCTCCCTCAGCACTGACCCTCCGACAGTGCGGCGCTCCCTCAGCACTGACCCTCCGACAGTGCGGCGCTCCCTCAGCACTGACCGTCCGACAGTGCGGCGCTCCCTCAGCACTGACCCTCCGACAGTGCGGCGCTCCCTCAGCACTGACCCTCCGACAGTGCGGCACTCCCTCAGCACTGACCCTCCGACAGTGTGGCAGTTCTCCCAGCACTGACCCTCCGAAAGTGCAGCGCTCCCTCAATACTGACCCTCCGACAGTGCGGCGCTCCCTCAGCACTGACCCTCCGACAGTGCGGCACTCCCTCAGCACTGACCCTCCGACAGTGTGGCAGTTCTCCCAGCACTGACCCTCCGAAAGTGCAGCGCTCCCTCAGCACTGACCCTCCGACAGTGCGGCGCTCCTTCAGCACTGACCCTCCGACAATGTGGCGTTCCCTCAGCACCGACCCTCCAACAGTGTGGCGCTCCCTCAGCACTGACTCTCCGACAGTGTGGTGCTCTCTCAGTACTGACCCTCCGACAGTGCGGTGCTCCCTCAGCACTGGCCATCCGACAGTGCCCACTCCCTCAGCACTGACCCTCTGACAGTGGGGCGCTCCCTCAGCACTGACCTTCCAACAGTGCGGCACTCCCTCAGCACTGACTGCCTGACAGTGCGGCGCTCCCTCAGCATTGACCCTCCGACAGTGCTCCGCTCCGACAGTGCGGCAGTACCCCAGCACTGACCCTCTGACAGTGCGGCACTCCCTCAGCACTGACCTTCCAACAGTGTGGGGCTCCCTCAGCACTGACCCTCGGATAGTGTGGCACACCCTCAGCACTGACCCTCCGACAGTGCAGTGCTCTCTCAGCACTGACCCTCCGACAGTGTGGTGCTCCCTCAGCAGTGGCCATCCGACAGTGCCCACTCCCTCAGCACTGACCCTCCGACAGTGCAGTGCTCTCTCAGCACTGACCCTCCGACAGTGTGGTGCTCCCTCAGCACTGGCCATCCGACAGTGCGGCACGCCCTCAGCACTGACCTTCCGACAGTATGGGGCTCCCTCAGCACTGACCCTCTGACATTGTGGAGGTCCCTCAGCACTGACCCTCCAACAGTGCCCACTCACTCAGCACTGACCCACCGACAGTGCGACGCTCCCTCAGCACTGACCCTCCGACAGTGCGGTGCTCCCTCAGCACTGACCCTCTGACAGTGCGTCACTCCCTCAGCATTGACCCTCTGACAGTGCGTCACTCCCTCAGCATTGACACCCTGATCTTCCTTTGAAGATGAGGGCTATGTGACTGTAGCTGTGGTGGACTCACAAACAATAGATTCTTATGGAAAAGCTCACACCTGCTTCCCACAACTCTCTCATCACCTGTCCGTTCTGGTTGCTCGATATCCCATTCCCCTCTTTTGAAACCAAAGTCATCCACAAGCTTTTGGTCACCTTGCAGTCCGAGGGAATGTGTCTCAGTGGAATGTCAGGGCCTTCTGCTCAAGGAAGCTTTGATGGTCCATTGTCTGCCTGTTTATTCCTTTCCAATGGACACGGGTTTTCTTCTGTCTGCACAGAGCTGCATCTGACACATTCCTGCCCCTTGCTTTGTTCTGACCAGGTCATCCTGAAACCTAAACCCTCTTCATTCCTCTCTACTACTTTGCTAGTTTGCCAGTCTCCTGCAATGTGTATAGCTGCTCCCTACACTCAACTCTAGGCTAGTCATTATACTTAAGGAGCCAGTATAATCCCAGCATAGTATTTATGGTGTGTAATATTTACACTATTTTCAATGTGTTGCATTTACTCTCACTAATTACTCACTAAGTTTTCACAGTGACACAACAAAAGCTCGGGAAGCTGTTATGGCCAGATATTGTAGGTACAATTGATTATCTAACCATGTTACTGCTTTCTCTGAGGTTTCTGTGTTGTGTGGACTGGTCTTCCATTAAAACGATCGCTGTTTGTGTCCAATCCATTTTGACCCGGCAGAATCCTGGCTCTGAGAGGGGATCAGGAGATGCTGGGGAACCTCCTCAATGTGGGAATGCCTGGAGCTGCCTATCACCCTGCTGGGGTTACCGGTCCTGAATAGTAACACAAACTGGGGAGGGGACAAAAAGCAACTCTGTGACCCTGTGATGAATCCCTGGACCTTCCACCTGCCAGCATCCTTTGGTAATCCTAAACCAGAAGGGGCCATTCCCCTTGGCGAGGGGTTTCAGCTCACCTTTCCACCCTTCTCGGCTGGTGTTAGTTTTCTTCTGGGCATTTGTGTCAGAAATTGACTATTCAACTGCTCGTGTCTCTTAATTGGAGACCTTGGCAGGCTGTTTGGAAGGATTTCAACTGCCAAATCTCTCCCTTCCCCATACCTCACCACCAATTTCAGGCCAAATTCTGACCCCAGCATTGTGAACATATTGACCAGCATGACCTAGCACCGAGACTTGCACCTTCCAATCCCTTCATTCAGCGACAGTGAAAGAACAGCGATATATTTTCAAGTCAGGACAGTGAGTGGCTTGGAGGGGAGCATGCGGGGGGGTGGTGTTCCCATATATCTGCTGTTCTTGGCCTTCTTAAGATCATAAGGTAGTTGGCGTGTGTCAAATTTCTCCAAACTGCACACGGAGGTCGATCAACCTGCAGGGATGGTTGTGGAAAATGGATAAATAGACCAGAGACTGTCAGTTCAAATCTCACCACAGAAAATTGAGAAATATACTCCCACCATAATCTCACCCACTCCCACTTTCCTTAATATTTCCCGCTGTGAAATCCCAATCTTCTGTTTACACCTCATACCATGTAACATGCCCCTTCCACTGTAATCTCCCTTCTGCAGCAACATGGAAACCCAAAATTGTCTCATTTTAAGCTCCTCAAATACTAGTCATGACATTAAACCGGCTTCCGAATAAAGTTGGCCAACAGTGAAGATATTATCCCAAAACATTTTGTTGAAATGCATTTAAATTAATGAGCTTAGAGAGCAGCAAATCTGCTTTTCACTTGTAATTCAGAGAGGGTCACACAAAGAGTATAGAAGCATTCAAAAAGGCTGAATGGACTGAGGTGTTTCTTTTTCAGAACCTGATGGGGATCTGTAAAATGATAAAGAGGTTTGATGGGGCAGAAATGCAGGAGATACTGGTATAAAATGTGAATCTACAGACCTTGCCCAATGGAAGGAAATCAAATAAGTCCAATTGGGAATTCAGGAGAAACCCAGAGAGTGGGGAGAATGTGAAATCTGTGACCATTGCAAGTGACTGATGCATATGGCACAAATATATTTAAAGGTAACTTGGATAAACTCACAGAGGAGAAATGAATTGAAGGATATAGTGGGAGAATAATATTAACAGGACAAGAGGAGGCATATGTGAAACATAAAATACCAGTATAGAACAGTTGGGATTGAATGGTCTATTGCTGTGGTGCTGAAAATTCTACAATATCCCCTGCTACAGCAGATAAAGTGACCCATATCTAGCTGACATCAGTGACAATCTAAATTTGCTGCAAGCAGAATGACTCTTCCTTCAGGAACTGCAGAGTTTGGGAACTCGGCAAAGTTAGAAGTTGCTAAACATAACACTGTTTTTGGGAAAAGTGTAACCGTGCTCCACGTTGTATCAGAGATAATGGGAGGTTCCTCACTGCGAAGCCTCTTCCAGGGATGCCTAACCTGAAGAAGTTACACTCCTCCCTCCGGACAAACCTCAAGGGGTCTCCCTCCCACTGCAACTCCTCTCCACCTATCTTCTCCTCTCTCCATCTTTGATCCGCCTCCCCCTCTCTCCCTATTTATTTCAGAACCCTCTCCCCATCCCCCTCTCTGATGAAGGGTCTAGGCCCAAAATGTGCTTTTGTGCTCCTAAGATGCTGCTTGGCCTGCTGTGTTCATCCAGCCTCACATTTTGTTATCTCTGTGCTCCATGCTGTTGTTTTCTGAATTCTCTTTGAAAGTACCTCACACTATCTGGTTGTAGCAGGGAACCATGTCATTTCAATCGTTCTTGGGAGTAAGATGTTGGTAATTCAATCGGGGGATTCAGATGACCTCACAAGCAATGAGAGCGCTTCTGAAGGAGTCCTTTAAAGTCACTTGAATTGCCTTCCGAGCTGGCACATCTTCCTCTAGGATATAAAACAACTTCTGAAAACAATACTAATCATAACAAGCAGTTCCTTGGGGAGATTACTATAAAATCTCAGTAACATTTAGCTGCTTCAATATCAGGATGACTGTCTCCAGTTGAGGGGAAGCAGATTGTAATCTAGGACTTTCACTTCTTTTGCCATAAGTCAGACTGTAGACCACTGTTGCCCACAGAGAGTGTTTGAAGCTCCCAGATGGTGCAGGACTGGCTTTTTATCTGGTGTTTGACATCCATGGGAGATAATTGGGCAGTTAGTCCTGAATTGGCAGTGATGTTCAGGTAGAGGGGAACAAGCGTTAGCTTGGGATAACGAAAGAGATGATGCATTGATACGGAATGACTGATCTGAATTTGTGATCAGGGCAAAATGAGCTTTACCTTCCATTACATCTCAGCCAGGAATGCTTCTGAGTCACAGGGAAGGAAACTAACCCTATATATAAACCACGCCTGAACTGGAACTGTACTCAATTTGCGCCTGCCCTAGGGGTGTTTGATGGGGCCATTATAGAGGGAACTTTAATTTGCATTAAACCCTCTTCTGTACCTAGATACTCAAAGACTGTGATGGGACAGGCTCATGGGAGCCTTATTCTGTAGGTAGCCTGGAATGTATATGCCCTGGAAACAGTTGATTACACAGTGTAGAAGAGGCTTTACTCTCTATCTAACCCTATGTTGCCCCTGTCCTGGGAGTATTTCTTGGGGACAGTATCGAGGAAACTTTACTCTATATCTAACCGTGGGCTGACCCTGTCCTGGGAATGATTGATGGGGGACAGAGTAGAGGGAGCTTTATTCTGTATCTAACTCAGTGCTATCCCTGTCCCAGGAGTGTTTGACAGGGGACAGTGTAGACGAAGCTTTACTCTGTATTTAACTTGATGTTGTCCCGATTCTGGGAGTGATGGTGCTAAGGCTGATGTTAATGTTTGATAGTTGCACTGTTCCTATCTGATGGAAGCAGGGAATGAACAATCTGAGGAATTTCTGAACAACCAAAGATAAAGAATTACCAAGAACAAATAAAGAGATATCTTGTACCCTGCACATGCAAATTAAAATGGTTGCCAATGTATCTGGACTGTCTGCTAAGCTGACAATTATGGAGTTGCTTTCTGGTTAACCTGTGATTTGTAAAATTATTGGCAGTTATCTCAGTCAGTGAATATCTGACTAAAATCATATTTGAAAGTTTTATGACAAAATGAATTGTACTATCTCTTCACCTCAGTTTCTTCCTTTTTCTCACTCCTTGAAACCGGCTGCTTTTGACAATCTGCCCTCATGTTTATGTAGCACATGGCAAAATTTCACTTGTCAATTTCTGCAAAGCACTTTAGCACATTTAACTATATCAAAGGTGCTATAGAGACGCAGCCTGTTATTGTTGTTATCTCAATGCATTTGAACATTTTCCAGGATCCATCCTCTTCCATGACTAAAAGCAATTTGCATTGCAGCTTTTCATGATTTTCCTGTTGGACCTGCTACAAACAACTTAGCAAACAGCAATGAAATTAAATTCTTCCCCGGGTGTCCAAAAAAGTCTGTTTTATTTGAAGCAAGGCAAAGTTCTTTTCCTTTTGAAAGGAGCAGAGTGAAAATATTTGAGATAATTCAGTAACAACTGGACAGTGTTTCAGTTTTTCTTGATGATCCTCTGAAGTAGGCAATCACACATGAGATGTCACATGTGGCCCTCGAATTCTAGGTACCTAGATTAGTTTGAATCTGACCCCCATGCAGTTAACTGGGTCATAGGTTCTGTTGGGTTATATAGCATTTCTTAGTTAAAAAATCATTCTTGGGAAGTAGGTATTATTCCATATTTCTCATCTCTAGTTACCAACTGTGTAATTTGCTCGGCCACTTCATTCATTGTGCTGATGTGAGAATGGAGTCACATATTGTGCAAGATGGGATAAAGTTGGACATGTAACTTCTTAAAAGATCTTTAGTGAATCAGTTCGGTGCTAATGATAATCTGATAGCTTCATGGGGTCACTGTTACTGATCCCAACTTTCTGGATCCAAATACTTTTAAAATATCAAATTCTCAACCACCACCCCCACCTTCCCCATTCTCAGTCTTTTTCAGGAATATCAGCTGCTGATTAGTGAATGAAAACCAAATCTGTTTTCAATATTATGCAGGGGTCAGAATTTAACTCTAATGTATTTCTTTTATAACAGTGGTAACTGAGCGATTAGAAACACAAACAGAAGGTGCTGGAGAAACTCAGCAGGTCTGGCAGCATCTGTGGAGAGAGAAACAGAGGTAACATTTTGAATCTGGTATGAATTCTTCAGAAGACAATTATTGGAATATTGGTTCACAGTGGTTTGAACAGGAGCATTTTGAATAGAATTTGTACCAAAGGCGCTTCCTGATCTGCAGAAACATCCTCCCAACTGTACACCTCCTGCCTGTCAACATTTCCTTCTATTCCTTTCCCTCCCTGTTTAAGGATAAAGGAGCAGAAGTAGGCCATTCAGCCCCTCAAGCTCGCACTTGGCATTCAAGACCATTTTCCCTGAATGTTACTTCCTTCAACCACTCTTTGAGACAATAAATTCCACATTTTATCCTTTCTGGTTGGTTTCTCCTGAATTCCCTATTGGATTTAGTAATTATAGAGTCACGGAGGTGTACAGTGTGGAAACAAATGCTTTAGTGCAACTCGTTGATGGCAACCAGATACTCAACATTAATCTAATCCCATTTGCCAGCATTTGGCCCACATCCCTCTAAACCCTTCTTACTCATGTATCCATCCAGATGCCTTTTAAATGCTGTAATTGTAACAGCCCCCACCACTTCCTCTGGCAGCTCATTCCATACACAGACCAACCTCTGTGTGAAAAAGTTGCCCCTTAGGTCCCTTTTAAATCCTTCCCCTCTCACCTTAAACCTACGCCCCTCTAGCTTTGGATTCCAAGGTATTTGGAAAATATCTTGGCCATTCATCCTATCCATTCCCCTCATGATTTTATAAACCTCTATGAGATCACCCCTCAGCCTCCAACACTCCAGGGAAAATAGCCCCAGTGTATTCAGCCTCACCCTCTAGCTCAAACCCTCCAACCCTGATGACATCATTGTGCATTTTATCTAGTTATTCAAGTTGGTGCACCCAGCTCTTCTCTGTACTCCACCCCCTACCATTTTTTGGTGGATTCTAGGTTTGAGCGGGTAGAAGAGTGCACGGAACTGGACACATTGTGTTGTAACTCATTTTGAACAATCCCTTCCACATGCTGATTTGTGCTTCTCTTTGCCCGGAACCATGCGATTTTTTTTCCTCCTTTTTGTGAGTGTGTGTGTATATGAGCGGTCTAATTGCGATGTGAGGGCTGCATTGGGAGCTGTGGGCACGTACAGTTAGAGTGACGAGGAACGCTAGGGAGGAAGAGTAACGCCTCTTTTGTGCTCTGGAGACTGGGAGCTGTTCTTTTCAGTTACCGAGAGGAATCGAGGAAAGGAGAGAGAGATAGGGATAGAGAGAGAACAGGGACAAGAAGAAGGTGAGGGGGAAGAAAGAAAATCAGGAGGGAGGGAGAAAGAGAGAGAGAGAGAAAGAATGGGTCCCAGGAGCAAGCCCTGTCAATAACATCGTTTAAAAAGGAGCTGTCCATTTCAGCACCAGCGCCGGGCAGTCAAATGCCTTCACTAAACATGAACTACAAGGCGTTCAGCCGCTGTCCTCTTCGAGACTAAGCTCAGCCAGAAAGAAATATCTATGTCCAACCCCGTGCTTGTCTGAGAATAGAAGAACTGCGAGGATTTCATGGCGTTGGGAGCAAATCTGACCAAGACTGAAGACGGCTGCGTTATTTGCCGAGACTCTGAACAGGAGCTGTTCCAGGGACTCTGCTCCTCACTGCTATCGATCTTTTGAAGCTCTCTCAGAAATAGCCATCACTTATGGAAACTGGGGATCAGAATTTTAGAAAAAAGGATTAACTTATCTATTTTTGGGGCTTTTCTTTGTTTTTTACTGAAAAAATTATAAATATATATAAATATATATAAAGATATATTGGATTGTAACTGAAATTGGTCCCGCCTTGCCCCCCCCTTCTTTTTGTCACTATTCTCCTTTTGTTTCATTTTCGAAAGGGGGGAATCTTTTCTCAACTACCTGACAGAGAAAAGGAGAGAGAGAGAGAGAGAGAAAGTGTGTGTTGGGTCCGAATATAATGACGAAGAATGGGGCTGTTTGATCGCGGAGTGCAGATGCTGCTGACCACGGTGGGGGCTTTTGCAGCCTTCAGTCTAATGACCATTGCTGTAGGGACAGACTATTGGCTTTACTCCAGAGGGGTTTGCAAAAGCAAGACGGTCAGTGAAAATGAAACCAGCAAAAAGAACGAAGAAGTGATGACACACTCGGGATTATGGAGAACCTGCTGTCTTGAAGGTATTTCATCCTCCCTTCCTTCCTCTTCTCCTACACCATTTCTTCCCCATTCAGTCTATCCCTCCACCTCTGTCTCCCCATGTTTATTCTGTATGACTGATAGCTGAACATGGGATGAATAGCAAAGCGGTTGCTCTCAATGGTGCTGTTTGACGCACTCTGCTTCTCCCATTTACAGCATCCACATTCCTGTTAGCACGGGTCTGCAGCGGGGTAACACGCTGAATACTATATATTTCCATCTCCCCACCCCTCCCCCCTCACCCACCCCGAAAAATCAACAGCGCCAATTAATCAGGGGTATTTTAAGTAAACTAATTCGAGTGTGGCAATGGGAGATCATTGAGCAAGGAATTAGCCTGATGATTTTTATGAAGCATTAATGTCTTTTTTTTAATTTGAAAGATGAATGCTATTCTATGTTTTTGCAGTATTTTTGTTCTAATTAAGCTTTTTTAAAATTTTGCAATTAGAAAGGAAACAGCCATTTTGGGTGTGTCAGAACTAATGCTTATCAAAGACAAAATGGGAACATGTTTTTTTAATATATGTATGTGTAGGTTAGGTTTTTAATATATGTATGTGTAGGCAAACAAACAAAACCGAATGTTTCCAATTTCTGTCATTCCGAAGGGAAAAAAATCTTTGATCGAGGAGGGGGAGTGGAGTAGGGGGTTAGGGGAGGATACATTGCCATGACAGCAAGGAATCCTGAAACCTGTGTGATTGCTGGAGATGAGAGCAATTTGGAATTAAAGAAATACTGAGGGACCATCACTGAAGCGGACATTGCAAGTGTTGGAAAGCTAGTGAACGATTTCAAATGGGCGAGATATTTTTGCAAACATGCATTGTTCCAGGAAGGAATTGGGACTTCACATCCCCGTTACATTTCAGTTAAAAAAACATACACATGGGAAATGAAACAAGATGATGTGTGTATGCTGCCTTTTATTTATGGAGTCCGCCCCCGACACTCCCCGGGACACAGGAGTTGCCATTTCATTTTGGGTACAAGTGGGGAACGTAAATAATGTCTGTTCAGTGAATTGAGGTTTGACGAGGCGGCTGTACAACTCCAAGAAGCGCAATGTCATCAATTAGCTCTCGGATTGCAGGGAGCTGGGTGGGTTCGATAATGCCCTCGGAGCCAGGCTAGGAGCCTTTACTGCAATAAACACCCAGAGTTGGGGAAGAGGTGGGGGTTGGGGGTGACATAACGACCCTCTGGTAGAAATCACCTCGCTCTTAAACACAACTAAGTGAAGGGCGCACTCACAGCCTCTTAATGCAGCTACCTACAAAAAATTTCTCTCTGAATCCCCCTTACCACAACACCCCGATTATTCTTCCGCGTAAAATTTCACACAGGATTCAACCTTAAACATGCAAAGCTAAAATACCATGACGTCACCACTCTTGTCATTTAAAAACCCAAATATGACTCATACCGATTGTAAACTCAAATCAAACTAGGGTTTTTCCCCCTTCTTGTTAAAAATCGTTCCTATTTCAAATGTGTCAAAACTTCATCCAAACTTCTAATGTGGTTAGTTGCAGTGCTCGCCAGAGATTTATTTATCCAGGGATTGTGACACAGATTGAACTCATATGGAAGCCTTTTATTTGTCCTGTGTACGTTGCGCCTACGGCAAGGGATGGAATCGAACCTGCAGATTCACACTGGTCTCGGGCTTATTCTGCATTGGTGTAGGTCCGTGCTCTGCGCTTGCTGTACCTGCATGTAAAATATCTGGCTCCAATGTTACAGCAACTCTCCTCACAGGCTGGTGAATGCTAGAGAGAAAGGGAAGGGGGCCAAGATATAGAAATAAAAAAAAGACTGAAACAGCGGGGAGTCAGATTTCAGAGGCTGGCTCTTTGGTTCCCCACTACCTCCACGCTGTGCCCTGCCCGGCATCAGACTGGACTCAACAACCCTCAGGTGTTACAAAGGAGATCTTTGTGTGTGTCTGTCTCTGTGTGTGTGTGTGTGTGTGTGTGTGTGTGTTTGTGTGTGTGTGTGTGTCTGTGAGTGTGTGTGTGAGAGAGAGAGAGACAATTTTCTGCTGACTGGTTCCGGCAGTCAGGGGTTTCTGTGATTAAGACCCAGGGCACATGACATGCAACACCACTATGTGCTCACAGGGTGCAAAATAAAAACACAGCCCCTTCTCCGCCATTCCTGTTTCACTTTTAACATCCATCAAAGTATCTGAGAGATTGCCAGCCGATTTCACTCCGAACTAAAAGTAGACAGACCCATAGTGCTGGTAAATCTTGGGCAAATGTTTACTAGAATTTAGCTCTTTGTTTCAACTTGCAAACGAAAAATTGTAAAAAAAAAGTCAAATGAACATTATTGGTCAATATCTTGTTAATAAGCAGGTTCAAACAGGGCTATACTGTTCCTCTGGAGTAGGTGGGATTTGAACCCATTCCCACAAGCAGAAGACACTATCACTAGACCACAGGGCTCAACAATATAGGCCATTTGCATCCATTTTCATCTGTAAAAGTCTCATGATAGCAATTTGTTGTAGTTTTTATATCAACGATACGGCAGCTTGTTGAATATTATACATCAGCTGTTTGTGGGAAGCTCTGTTTAATTTTACACTGAGTCCACTGACCTGTGGTTTTAATGATGGGATCGAACCAATTATTTTGATGTGTTTTAATAAATTAGGTGTGTGTCAAATGTTGAGCTTGTGGCTTTTGGACAGGTGTTTTGTGTATTCAGGCACATCCTTCCCTGACTCTCTACTGGTTCAAATTGAATATTTCCAGATGATTTGTAGCTTTCAACAGTCAAGATAAAATGCATAGCAAGTGCGCAGTTTTGGGCTGAGGGCTTTTGATGCTTTTAAAGATGTTTTGTGTCACAATGCAACAGAGAGCAGCTGAAGATTCACCAAGGCACAATGTCAGGTTGGGAATAACAGCTACCATCACCTGCAGGGGTCAGGCTTATTTTTGTGAAAATGTTTGGTTCAATTGTTGGTCCCAATGCTGAAGTCACAGAATAGGTACTGTCAGAAAAAAAGGAAGTAGTCACTGATGTTAAAGGGACACTTCTGAGGGTAGAACACGTTAATTGATGGGGACAGCGTAGAAGCAGATTTACTCTATATTTAATCCTGTGCTGTACCTGCCCTGGGAGTGTTTGATGGCGATTGCATAGAGACAGCTTTCTTTTGTGTATAATCCCAAACTGATTTGTGCTGAGGCAGTAGGAACTGCAGATGCTGGAGAATCTGTGATAACAAGGTGTAGAGCTGGATGAACACAGCCGGCCAAGCAGCATCAGAGGAGCAGGAAGGCTGATTTCTGAAGAAGGGTCTAGGCCCAAAACGTCAGCCTTCCTGCTCCTCTGATGCTGCTTGGCCTGCTGTGTTCATCCAGCTCTACACTGTGTTGCCTCTGATTTGTCCTGGATGTGTTTGATGGTGGCAGTATAGAGGGAGCTTCACTTTGCATCTAATCCCATTCTGATTTGTCCTGGGAGTGTTAGATGAGGTAGTATAGAAGGTTTTACTCTATATCTAATCCTGTGCTGTACCTGTCCCAGGTCAGTTTGATGGAGACAGCATCTGCTCTGGGTGAAACCCATGCTATAACGAGCAGCCAAGATTCAGCATTGCAATATTAAGGTTCTTTACCCGATCAGCATGAAAACCACAATGATAATTGCAAGTACACCCCAGGCAGTTATAATATGATCCATTGTGATTGGTCAGAATTCCTGCTTTTGAAGGCTGCATGTTGATGATGATTATGTTAGGTCTGTCGCTGAAAAGCTACAATGTGATGGTTGGTGCTGGTGGATAAACCTAGAGACCCAATGTCCTGGAAAAGATAAAACTCCAGAAACAGGTCTGGTAAATAAACATTGCTTGCTAATAAATCATCTAATTAAATATACTGAAAAGGAGGTACTCTTTTTTTCTGAATTTAATCAAAACTGAAATGCTTGATGTAGAGATATCTGTACACTTGGGAATGTTGATCAGCCCTATGTTGTTTGCTATGCATTTTATCTTGACTGTTGTGGATCAGGCAGCTTGAAAAGAGACATCTTGTGTCAAAAACCCTCTAACAGTGGCTTTCAGTTCAGTCCCAGTGATACCATGAAAAAGGAAGCCGTGGGATGTGTTTTAATGGAACTCTACAACATTATTTCCAAGCGAAAGCTCTCTCTTTCCCTTTCCTTGAATCAACTAGAGTACATAACAATACACAGTGACTAAGTGCATTGGCATGGTCCCTTGAACGAGGATTCCAAGTGCCCAGGGCAATATATCCGTTTCACAGGTCACCACAGCAGCTGGCAGAATTTGAATTTGAAAAAACAAAATATAACATAGAAGTTAGCTTCAGTGATGGTGACCACAACAACTGTCGTTGATTGATGTAAAGCCCCACCTGCTCACAAATGATCTCGAGGCAAAGAAAATGCATCTGCCCTAGTCTCCATGTGACCCCAGGCCATTTGGTTGACTGCCCTCTGAAACGGCTGAGCGAATGTCTTAATTGTACAGGGATAGGTGACAAATATTGGCTTGACAGCACCAACTCTCCATGAATAAATTGGAAAGCTCATGGCTAACTGATGGAATTCCAGCTTAGCTGGGAGACATTCACAACTCAACATGCTTACCATGAGTCTTCAATGCTTGAAAGAGCTTTAGACCTTGCATTTTTGGTGAGTTTTTCGTTCACCCTGTGGTGTATTCTTTCATTTCAGTTGGGTTTATTTTCTCCCTTTAGGCCTCCTTACCATTTCCCTACTTTGTGTGGCTTTTGCCCCAGTCCAGGCTACAGCAGGTACTGATTGACTGTCCCCTATCCTTTCCAAAACCACAGTTACGCTCTTGGAAGGATTGGTCCGGCTTTCACTTAGCAGCTGGTCTTTACGACTGATCTAGCAGTAACCCCCACCCACTTGGCGCTCAGGCGAAGGTGTGGCCATTGTGGAGCCTGTTTGGTCAACAATGTTGGTTTGAACAGAAGTTGCACACTGGATGTGATTCCACCCCTCCCTGGAGGTGGTCAGAACGGGAGGCATTGGACGATTTGAGGGATACTCCTCCATGTTTTGTGACCTGACTGATTAGATGCTGTATCCTCTAGTAGTCAATTGATGGCCACCTCCCCAGCAGGTGAGAAAGTTGGCTAGTTTCCCCACTGGGAAGCTGGGCTAACCTATCAGCTTGCTTGGGGGAGGGGCTGGGGAGTGAAGGCGGCTTAATATAATGGCCATCAGAGGCATGGACGATTTTCAGGCAGGGGGTTCTGTCAAACTCCTTTGCTTTTGAATCCCTGTCTGCAAGTGAAGGGTGTAAAAACTACTGAACCCTCTTGCCATTGAAACTGAGGATTGGCAGATCTTAGGACCCAGAACTGCTGAAGCCTGATTGGCAGATTCGTGGCCTGTGATTCGCTGAGAAACCCAACAACCTGGCTCTTAAGGAGCTGATTGGTGGATGATAACGGGGAGGGTAATAGGCTAGTCATCACCAAACAGTCTTGCCAGCAGACTTTGAGAAAGAATAGAAAACTTCCACCCACAGTTTATTTTCCCCGGATCACCTCAGGGATATTTCCCTTTTTTTTACCTCTCCTGAGAGATTGCGGACTGAGGGGGTGGAGGGGGCTGGTCAGGGTGGGGAAGTGATATGGAAATGGCAGGAATGGCATACTGAGTGTGCTACCTCAGGGTATAACAGGGTATAAATCTAGCCCAGCAGAAAGAATGTCCATTTCTAAAATGAGTTTCACCATCTGAGGACATCTCAGAGTGATTTCCAATCAATGAAGGAAACTTGGCAGCCAATCAGTATGCAGAAAGCTCCCAAAAATAGTCATGTGATAACACTCAGATCCCCTGATTTGGGTCAATTTAGATAAAGGTCAAATATTGTCCTGGACACAAAGGGCAACTTGCCCTTCTTTGAAATAGTGGGTGTGGGGTTTTATATGTTCACCGAAAGGGCAGTTTAACTGTTTATCAGGCAGGCGTTACTTTCAATAGTGCTGCAGTCCCTCACACTTGGGCTGACAGCCTAAATCGTTATGCTCAAACCTCTGAAATACATAATAAAAACCAAAAGAACTGCGGATGCTGTAAATCAGGAACAAAAACAAAAGTTGCTGGAAAAGCTCAGCAGGTCTGGCAGCATCTGCGTTGGAGAAAACAGAATCAACGTTTCGGGTCCGGTGACCCTTCCTCAGAACATGTTATTGTTGCCTCTGAAATGCATCATGGATCCTTAAGCTTCAGAATCAGAGCTCGAGGATCAACACTGTGTATGCTGTATTCAAATGGCTGTAGACATTGTGGGATGTTTTGAGGTCCTGAAAGTTGCTACGTAGCTGCAAACCCTTTACTTTGTATCCCCTTTTCATTCATAGACATCCTCCACATGGGTGTGGTTAAGCTAATCTACAGAAAGGGAGGGTTGGTGCTATGGAGATAATGTCAGTGTGGACAAGGGTTTGATTTCTGACCATGGTAGATGGTGGAATTTGAATTTAGTAAAAATTGAATTAAAAGCTGATCCAGAGGTGATAGTGTTATTAACGAAGTGTGGAGCTGGATGAAAACAGCAGGCCAAGCAGCATCTTAGGAGCACAAAAGCTGACGTTTCGAGCCTAGGCCCTTCATTTGTTGTAAAAATTCACTTGCTTCACTAATACCTTTTAGGGAAAGAAATATGTTGTCCTTACAAGGTCTGGTCTGTATGTGACTCCAGACCCGCAGCAATGTTGTTCATTCTTACCTGCCCACTGGGCAGTAGGTGCTGGCCTCTCTAATATCCCTCGAACAAATGAATAAAAAAATACACAGGAGTAGATACTTCCCGGCTAATTTCTTTGAGATGTGATGAATTTGGGTCAGTCTAGATCGCCTTATTTTTGTGGGAAATGGATGCACAATTGTTATGGTCTGAAGTAACCTTGCTAATGAACTTGATAACAGTGCGTTGCATTTATGTGCACCTTTCACTGTATAAAATACTGCAAAGAAGCTTTGTAGGAGCATAGCAGAAAATAAAATTGATACTTAACTCCATAAGGAGGTATTTGGCCAGACCACTGAGATGTGTTGGTTCAAGAGGAAGGTGAAAACGAGCATCTTATTGGAATCCAACAGGCAGGCAGGGAGGGATGGGACCGAATTTCAGAGTTTATAGTCCATGCTCCAAGCTGCCAGTGGGGAATCATTAAAATGGGTGAAATACACGACATCAACATTGGATGGATGTAGAGATGTTGAAAGATTGTCGGGTTGAAGGAGCTACAGAAATAAGGATGGGCAAGGCCATGGAGGGTATTCAGAAACCAGGATGGGTATTTTAAAACTGAGATATTACTGGACTGGGAGCTGATTTGGGTCAGTGAGTATAAGCCGAACAGGCTCCACCCTCGGGTGCCTGTCTGCGTGGGGTTTGCACATTCTCCCTGTGTCTGCGTGGGTTTCCTCCCACAGTCCAAAGATAAGCAGGTTAGGGTGGATTGGCCATGCTAAATTGTCCCATAGTGCTCAGGGATGTGCAGCTTAGGTGGGCAATGGGAGATGGGTCTGGGCGGAATGCTCTGAGGATCAGAATGGACGTGTTGGGCTGAAGGCCTGTTTCCATACTGTGGGGATTCTAAGATATGAATCGATGTGTGTTATGTCAGAGGTAGCAGAGTTTCAGATGAAAGGGGTGTGACGGTGGGTTGGAATTTGGGAGACTGGCCAGACTAGACAGCAAAGGAGATGAGCTAAGATAGGGAGGGAAATAAAGGGGGTTTCAGAAATGCTGAAAACTCACAGCTGCTGGCCTGTTGGTTACCCTCCAACATCAGGCAATGGTTATAAACTGACAGGGCAGTAAGTGAGGCCCACTGCGTGGGGTCCTATCGATGGCACAGAATTTTAAAACCTGTATTCGTCAGCTCAGTTAATGGAGGTGTGTTTAGTTTAGACAGGAAATATGTTTTATTGTAGTATTTACTGTGCAAATTATTGACCTTGAGTGACAGAGCTGGGGAGAGGTGGGAGAGTGGAGGATTGAACTTGCATTTTTGGATTTTGGTGACACTTGTTAGGAAATCTAGTACAGCTCGCTTTTCACTGTGAGAACCTGGGACAGACGCCAGTAACAGCTGCACTCTATACAGCATCTGATTGTCAAAAGATGGACTTTAGTTGTAAACAGAATAAAACGCTCGATTTTCCGAGGAGCTGACATAATGTTTGAACACTGAGCCCACAGTAAAGCCTGGTTTATAGCCATCAGGATAATAGACTTGATTACTAGAGCTAAAAGGGAATGACAAAGGGTTCCTCTACTCTCTATGCATTAAGACAAAAGTGGTCATGTCATATTAACAAGATAGGAACAGGAGTAGGCCATTCAGCCTACTGGGCCTGCCTTGCCATTAAATACAAAATTTGAACCTTTCAATATCTTTTAGCCTCCCCATAACCCTGCATGCCACTGGAAATTGTTAAACTGTTCATATAATTTCTGTCTTAAAGATGGTTTATCAGTGCGCATGTGTTCAAATGATACCAGAGCACATGTCATGGCTATTTTGTAAACGACTCCAATCCACCTCTGTTGGCTCAGAGTTAGACTGGAAATAGGCTGGTCTGACTGAATATAAATTCATTTTATCGTTTAGATTGAGTGCATCTTGCTCTGTATTAACCTTGTGCATTGCTCACTGTTTCACTGCTGTGTTTATAAGGAGACATGAAGTAAATGGCAATACTGCTGAATGAAGAATTTCGTGCCTATCGTATATGAAATGTTCAGCTGGATTTCAAAAAGTGTGTACCTGGTTTAAAAATAAAAGCGCTATCAATCCCATGGATCAAGATGTGTCGAATCCGTGGTCATCTGAACTTTTAATATCCTCAAGCAATAGAACATTTTTAATGAAGATAATGTCCTCTGTGTGAGATTCTTCTTTGTAAATGACTAACCTGAGTGTTGCATACTCAAAAATACAGTAATGAGAAGTAAACAAGACGGAGATGAGCTCTCCTTGTCTATTGTAATCAGTCATTCTATACCATGTGAGTGACTGGGGAATGATCCTGTAGAATGTGAGTGACTGGGGAATGATCCTGTAGAATGAGAGCGACTTGGTATGATCCTGCAGAATGGGAGTGACTGGGGAATGATCCTGTAGAATGGGAGTGACTGGGGAATGATCCTGTAGAATGAGAGTGACTTGGGTATGATCCTGTAGAATGGGAGTGACTGGGGAATGATCCTGTAGAATGTGAGTGACAGGGGAATGATCCTGTGGAATGGGAGTGACTGGGGAATGATCCTGTAGAATGAGAGTGACTTGGGTATGATCCTGTAGAATGTGAGTGACTGGGGTATGATCCTGTAGAATGTGAGTGACAGGGGAATGATCCTGTGGAATGGGAGTGACTGGGGAATGATCCTGTAGAATGAGAGCGACTTGTGTATGATCCTGAAGAATGGGAGTGACTGAGGAATGAGCTCTTAGAATGTGAGTGACTAGGGTATGATCCTGTAGGATGTGAGTGACTGGGGTATGATCCTGTTGAATGAGAGTGACTGGGGTATGATCCTGTAGAATGAGAGTAACTGGAGTATGATCCTGTAGAATGTGTGTGACTGGGGAATGATCCTGTAGAATGAGAGTGACTGGAGTATGATCCTGTAGAATGTGTGTGACTGGGGAATGATCCTGTAGAATGTGAGTGACTGGGGCATGATCCTGTAGAATGAGAGTGACTGGGGAATGATCCTGTAGAATGAGAGTGACTGGGGTATGATCCTGTAGAATGTGAGTGACTGGGGAATGATCCTGTAGAATGTGAGTGACTGGGGTATGATCCTGTAGAATGAGAGTGACTGCAGTATGATCCTGTAGAATGCGAGTGACTGGAAAATGATCCTGTAGAATGAGAGTGACTGGGGTATGATCCTGTAGAATGAGAATGACTAGGGAATGATCCTGTAGAATGAGAGTGACTGGGGAATGATCCTGTAGAATGAGAGTGGCTGGGGTATGATCCTGTAGAATGAGAATGACTAGGGAATGATCCAGTAGAATGAGAGTGGCTGGGGAATGATCCTGTAGAATGAGAGTGGCTGGTGTATGATCCTGTAGAATGAGAATGACTGCGGTATGATCCTGTAGAATGAGAGTGACTGGGGTATGATCCTGTAGAATGAGAGTGACTGGGGTATGATCCTGTAGAATGAGAATGACTGGGGTATGATCCTGTAGAATGTGAGTGACTGGGGTATGATCCTGTAGAATGAGAGTGACTGGGGTATGATCCTGTAGAATGTGAGTGACTGGGGAATGATCCTGTAGAATGAGAGTGACTGGGGAATGATCCTGTAGAATGAGAGTGACTGGGGTATGATCCTGTAGAATGTGAGTGACTGGGGAATGATCCTGTAGAATGTGAGTGACTGGGGTATGATCCTGTAGAATGAGAGTGACTGGAGTATGATCCTGTAGAATGTGAGTGACTGGGGTATGATACTGTAGAATGAGAATGACTAGAGAATGATCCTGTAGAATGAGAGTGACTGGGGAATGATCCTGTAGAATGAGAGTGACTGGAGTATGATCCTGTAGAATGTGTGTGACTGGGGAATGATCCTGTAGAATGAGAGTGACTGGAGTATGATCCTGTAGAATGTGTGTGACTGGGGAATGATCCTGTAGAATGTGAGTGACTGGGGCATGATCCTGTAAAATCAGAGTGACTGGGGTATGATCCTGTAGAATGAGAGTGACTGGGGTATGATCCTGTAGAATGTGAGTGACTGGGGAATGATCCTGTAGAATGTGAGTGACTGGGGTATGATCCTGTAGAATGAGAGTGACTGGAGTACGATCCTGTAGAATGAGAGTGACTGGGGTATGATCCTGTAGAATGAGAATGACTAGGGAATGATCCTGTAGAATGAGAGTGACTGGAAAATGATCCTGTAGAATGAGAGTGGCTGGTGTATGATCCTGTAGAATGAGAATGACTGGGGTATGATCCTGTAGAATGAGAGTGACTGGGGTATGATCCTGTAGAATGAGTGTGGCTGGGGTATGATCCTGTAGAATGAGAGTGACTGGGGTATGATCCTGTAGAATGTGACTGACTGGGGTATGATCCTGTAGAATGAGAATGACTGGGGTATGATCCTGTAGAATGAGAGTGACTGGGGTATGATCCTGTAGAATGTGACTGACTGGGGTATGATCCTGTAGAATGTGAGTGACTGGGGAATGATCCTGTAGAATCAGAGTGACTGGGGAATGATCCTGTAGAATGAGAGTGACTGGGGTATGATCCTGTAGAATGTGAGTGACTGGGGAATGATCCTGTAGAATGTGAGTGACTGGGGTATGATCTTGTAGAATGAGAGTGACTGGAGTATGATCCTGTAGAATGAGAGTGACTGGGGTATGATCCTGTAGAATGAGAATGACTAGGGAATGATCCTGTAGAATGAGAGTGACTGGGGAATGATCCTGTAGAATGAGAGTGGGTGGTGTATGATCCTGTAGAATGAGAATGACTGCGGTATGATCCTGTAGAATGAGAGTGACTGGGGTATGATCCTGTAGAATGAGAGTGGCTGGGGTATGATCCTGTTGAATGAGAGTGACTGGGGTATGATCCTGTAGAATGAGAGTGACTGGGGTATGATCCTGTAGAATGTGACTGACTGGGGTATGATCCTGTAGAATGAGAATGACTGGGGTATGATCCTGTAGAATGTGACTGACTGGGGTATGATCCTGTAGAATGAGAGTGACTGGGGTATGATCCTGTAGAATGTGACTGACTGGGGTATGATCCTGTAGAATGTGAGTGACTGGGGTATGATCCTGTAGAATGAGAGTGACTGGGGTATGATCTGTAGAATGTGACTGACTGGGGTATGATCCTGTAGAATGAGAATGACTGGGGTATGATCCTGTAGAATGAGAGTGACTGCTGTATGATCCTGTAGAATGAGAGTGACTGGGGTATGATCCTGTAGAATGTGACTGACTGGGGTATGATCCTGTAGAATGTGGCTGACTGGGGTATGATCCTGTAGAATGTGACTGACTGGGGTATGATCCTGTAGAATGAGAGTGACTGGGGTATGATCCTGTAGAATGTGACTGACTGGGATATGATCCTGTAGAATGTGACTGACTGGGGTATGATCCTGTAGAATGAGAGTGACTGGGGTATGATCCTGTAGACTGTGACTGACTGGGGTATGATCCTGTAGAATGTGACTGACTGGGGTATGGCTGATTTGTTTGAAGACAATTGGTCTTCCTCAATTTCAGATTTTAGCAGAATCTCCTCTTGTCTGCAAAGATGGAGTTCTTACCCCTCCCCTCCCCCATCCGAACTATGCTGGATGACAGACTTTGGCTGATAATTGAAGAATCCCAAATATTGCTGCACTTTGCACAGAAATGTCATAATCTAGCTGTGAAGGCTAGAGTTTACGAATAATAGAGATTGTAAAGCGTTTTCCTTGGACTGTTATAAGGAGGTCCATTAGCTCTCAGTCCACCAACACATTGATTTGGAAATTCCTTGTGTACCAACGTAGCCTCAACCCTTCTTTATCTCTCTAGCCTCCTCTACTTCTATAACTCTGTGATGAATCTGCAATCTCTCCAATTCTGGACCCTCACATATTCTGCCAATATTGATCACTTACCATTGACAGCTGTTCCTTCAACCGTTTCAACTTCAGGTTCTGGAATTCCATCCCTGAAGCTCTCTCCCTTTTTGTCCACCTTTTAAAAGCCTCCTGAAAACCTACTACTTTGTTCAAATGGGTGAACATTGGTGTGAGCATCAGGAGTGGCTTTTGGATCTTTTATACCAACCTGAGAGGGCAGGCAGTGCCTTGGTTTAATGTTTTGCCCCAAAGAAATGGTCCCTCAGACAGTGAAACATCCCTGCAATATTGGGACTGAAATGATCAACACAGATTTGGAGCTGCGACCTGAGAACATGGGTGAAACTTTCCCACAAAAACTGAAATTGCTGCAGAAACGCATCATGTTTAGCAGCATCTGTGGGGAGAGTGAAACAGAGTTAACCTTTTGAGCCAAGTGACCCTTCTTCAGAACTATTCTCTCCTCTTCAATATAGATGCTGCCAGACTGCAGAGTTTCTCCAGTAGTTTCTGCTTTTTGTTTCAGATTTCCAGCATCTGTTTTATTTTAGTGAGAAAAGCTTCCAATTGAGCTGTGATTTATCTGAGTTGGAAGTTACTACGGGCTCCAAGTCTAGTGAAACCAGAATAACCCTGGACCTTGTTTGAAGCCCACAGAAGCTGCTGGGTTTTGGCCAATCCCTAGTTGATTTTCTTTCGACACAAGATAATGTAGTAAGCGGCCAGTAGCTCAAAAAGAAATAGTGTATTGCTCGGTAATTGCTGCCCTTGAGTTAAAAGGACTGGTCCCTAACTCCAACCTGAACTGTATTTCTAACACCAATGCATTGTAAAGCTCAAAACAGCAACACAGCAGTATAGCAGTCTGTAATCACTGGTACCTATCACTTCAGTGAACCACAAATCAGTGGCATTAGCCAAACTCTCATTCTGCCTTGAATATTAAATAAGTCTTGCGATGTCAAACTGAGATCGGTGAAAGAAACAATGGGACAGTTGGATGGCTATAAATCCCTTTTAGGGAAGCTGACCTACCTATAAGCAATACCGGCCCCACACCAACCTGGTTGACTCTTACTTGCCCTCTGAAAGCAGCCCAGCAACACTTGGAGGGCCATATTACCACTAGCGATGGCAACTAGGGATTGGCAATTAATGCCAGTCTTGCTCATTCCCAAACTCCTCGAGAATTGGTCCTTAAAAAAGCATATGACTGGCCCTGTGAGAAATGTTTGGATGCCAGATCTTCTTCCAATGTTGCACAGGTATCTGGGATTCACTTAATGAGGTGCTTAATTGCCAGATAAAGGTTCCTTTACTTTTAGAAATGTATGACATGGAGTTTTACTGTTTGAGAGCAAATGGTTTAACTGTAATGCTGACCCCACCTTCCTCCCCAGGCACTGAATCAATTAGAAGAAATATGCTCTTGTTAAAGTTAAGAACAGGCTTATTTTAATTGGAAAATTCAGCTAATTTATGAGGAACCGATTCATATTTCAAGGAAGGAGCCTTGGATTTATTGAGACCTCGGTCCCCAGTCAATCCTCAGCTCTATAATTGACAGAGCTTTCAGCTTTGAACGATTGGAACACTGCTTCCTGCTTCTCTAGCATGGCCCCTTAAACACCTTTGTATTGGTGCTGCTTTGAGTGTGTAGCGAGAGTCATCTGCTATCTTCACCCCATCCCCTCCCACCGGATCCCCCTATTCCCTGGCTGCTTTCTGAGAACCACAAAGGGGACAAGATAACACAGTGTGAGGCTGAATGAACACAGCAGGCCAAGCAGCATCTCAGGAGCACAAAAGCTGACGTTTCGGGCCTAGACCCTTCATCAGAGAGGGTTCGGGTTCGGAGACAAAGGGGACAAACAGGTTGCATTGCTGGCAGTTAGGCCAAGCTTCTAACCCCTTTTCATCGCAGGGAGTGCCTACTCCTGTATCTGCATGGCATTCCAGAGCCAGAGGGCACTGTTTAAAAATAACTGGTAGGCCATTTACAACAGAGTTGAGGAAAAACTTCTTCACCCAGAGAGTGGTGGATATATGGAATGCTCTGCCCCAGAAGGCAGTGGAGGCCAACTCTCTGGATGCTTTCAAGAAAGAGATGGATAGAGCTCTTAAAAATAGTGGAATCAAGGGTTATGGGGATAAGGCAGGAACAGGATACTGATTGTGGATGATCAGCCATGATCATAATGAATGGTGGTGCTGGCTCGAAGGGCCGAATGGCCTACTCCAGCACCTATTGTCTATTGCCTACTGTCTATTGTCTATCCCATTGGCAGTAAAACCCTCCATTGTGTGCCTCCTGGTACTGCCTCGTCAGCATTGTCCTTTACGTATCCTGTGGTTCATCCCATGAAACCTCAACATGACAAAGCTCCGCCACTTTTACTCCCTGCCCCCCTCCACCTCCCCTGACCTCACAGTCCATTCCCCTTCCTTGCTGTTGCTGCCCTGGTCAGCTGGGAACTGATAGGAAACACAACAAGCAACCTGTGCGCAGCAAGCTCCCACAAGCAGCAATAAGGTCATGATCAGTTTGGGGTTGGGCAGATATCCACTGGGGCAAAAGACACACTTTGAAATTGTGGCAGGGGATCTTGTAGATCCACTTCCGAGAGCAGTTTAATGCCTCATCCGAAAGATGGCCATCCAGCACTGGTGTGGTGCTGCACTAGAGCCTAGAGTTTCGCTAGGGTAGGATATGAGTCCATGACCTTCTCACCTGATGCACACTGCTTGCTGGGCCCTGCTGACACCCTGGGGAAATTGCCTGGATAATTAAAAGAGAACAGAGTATATAATGTGTCCAGCACAGGAGGAAGGACAAAGGGACAAGCAGAGAGGAGCCATACAGCCCCTGGAGACACTGCAATCCACACCATAGCATCGTCAAACATTTAATTGAGTTACATTGAAGCGTCTCTCTGCTTCTACAGCAAACCTAGATCTTAGCCATTGAGTGTTTCGCATTCATGGCACAAGCTGTTGTGACCATTAACCCAGGACTGAAGTGAATGCATGGATGAGAGGGCGAAAATTCTGACAAATTTAAACTAAGGTGCAAGTTTTAGAATACTCGAATCCAGCTGGATGTATTTCTCAAGATTTCAACATGAGACCAGCATCCTCCAGCCACCCCAGCCCCATCCTCCTGGACTCGTCTCTCAGTCAGACGGCTATCTCTCTCACTTTCCTGATACATTTACAATGAATGCCTGGACAATACTGAAAGACCCATTCAACCCCATCACTTGGCTCCTGGATAAAGGCAGCCAGAAAAACCACAGCGCCGGTATTGCGATAAGGAATTAATTGGTTTATCATTCATTCTCAGAAGGTGGGCATCGCTGGCTGGGCCCAGCATTAATTGCCTGTCCCTAGTTGCCCCCTTGTGAAGGTGGGGGTGAGCTGCCTTCTTGAGCCACTGCAGTCCATATGCTGTAGGTAGACCCACGATGTCCTAAGGGAGAGAATTCCAGGATTTTGACCCAGCGACAGTGAAGGCGTGGTGATATTTTTCCAGGTCAGGATGGTGAGTTGTTTGGAGGGGAACTTGCAGGGGGTGATGTACGTCATCTAGACGGTACATACTGAAGTCACCGTGCATGATGTAGGCATAATCATCAGGACATGAGACAAATGTTCGGAAGTAGGCCATTCAGCCCATCATCTCTGCTCTGACCTTAACGAGATCATGAGTAATCTGGTAATCTTCAACTCCCTTTCCTGCCTTATCCCAACAACTTCTGATTCCCTTCCTGATTAAAAACCTGTCTAGCTCAGCCTTTAATATACTTACTGATACAGCCTCTACAGCCTTTTGTGTTAAAGAATTCCATAGATTCCTTACCTTCTGAGGGACAAAATTCCTCCTAATCTCTGTCTCAAATGAATGACCTCCTACTCTGAAATTATGCCTTCCAGTCCCTGTTTCTCTCACACAGGGAAGCAACCTCTTCATACCCACTCTGTCAAGACACCTAGTTATCTGATATTTTATTCATTCATGGGATGTGGGATCGCTGGCAATGTCAGCATTTATTTCCCATTCCTAATTGCTTAGAGGGCAACTAAGAGTTTACCATATTGCTGTGAGTCTGGGTCTGGAGTCACATGTAGGCCAGACCAGGTAATGATGACAGATTTCCTTCCCTAAAGGGCATTAGTGACTTAGATGAATTTTTACTAGAACTGGGCTACACTGAGTCATACAGGACGGAAACAGACCTTTCAGTCCAACCAGTCTCTGCCGAACATAATCCTAAACTAAACCAGTCCCACCTGCCTGCTCCTGACCCATATCATTCCAAACATTTCTTATTCATGTACTTACCTATGTATCTTTTAAACATTGTAACTGTGTCCACAGCTACCACTTCCTCAGAAAGTTCTCTCCACACGCAAACAGTCCTCAATGAAAAAAAATTACCCCTCGTGTCTTTTTTTCAAAATCTGTCTTCTCTCACCTAAAGATATGCCCCTGAGTCTTGAAGTCCTCCACCCTAGGGAAAAGACATCTCCCATTAACCCTATCTATACTCCTCATGATTTTATAAACCTCTATAAGGTGACCCCTCAATCTCCTACGCTCCAGTAATAAAAGTCCCAGCAATATTGGATCAGCTCTTTCCCTCTGTTTTTATTGAATTGAAATTTCTGTGTCTGCCCTGGGAGGATTCCAACCCATGTCTGTAGGGGTGAAGTTTCCGAATCTTCCAATGACATCAGCATTGTTGCCTACCCTTAATGTTTCAATAAGGTCCCCTCTTATTCTTCTAAACTCCTATGAGTACAAACCTAATCACTCAACATGTCCTCATAAGAACATCCCTATATACCCAGAATTGATCTAGTGAATGTTCTCTGGACTGTCTCCAATGCCAAGATATCGTTCCTGAGATAAGGGAACCAA